>NC_047086.1:222024923-222220186 GCF_902459505.1 Geotrypetes seraphini
GAAAATCTGATTTAACATAACGTGATACAAAGAAGGGCATGATGTTCCCCCCCTCCCCCTCCAGGAGAGAATCAGTAAGTTCCAGGCCGAAAAGAAAGCATTCTGTGGCAGCTGATTGGGTCGATGATAGCTACCATCAATGTGCTTTTTTGGGCCATGATTCAAGTGCATCCTCAGCAGAGTATTGCTATCCAAATAAGCTTCTCAGGTCTGCTTTCCTATTTTGCTCTCCCTGCAAAGAACTGTGCCTTGGTGGGATAGGCTGGAACTGGGAAGTACAGTTAGACATTGCCTCCCCTTCCCCCAAAAATAAGTTTCCATGGACAGCAGCATCACGGTTGTGCCCATTGCTAAAAAAAATGGTAGTGCAAAGCAAGTAGTCAGCAGAGCTGGAGAAGGGGGCTGTACATTAGAACACAAGACACAGTCCCTGCTCAGAAGAGTTTACAATCTAAACATAAACCTGACCAGTAGGGGGTTGGGAAGTTCATCAGTTAAGAATGCCTTACAGTAAGTGGGGGTTAGGAATTAAAACGTGACTTTAAAGAAGGGGGTCTTGAGCCTGGATTTTGAATACAGTCTAATGAATTTCAGAGACATTTTCCAGATAGTGGGGAAAGCAGTCTATAGTCATCTGGCATGAAAGGCAGTTTGAGTCATGTCAGATAATGCCACAGTGGTGGTTTATATCAATAAACAGCAAGAAACCAGGATTCTGGCAGCACTGGAAGTAGATTTGTCTCTGGCATTGGACAAAGTACATCCTGTTGGCACTCTTGGTGGCCCATATTGCTGGATCCGGAGAACATATAGGTGGACTTTCTGAGCTGCAGTTCTTGATTATCCCAGGACAAGCAGGCAGCATATTCTCACATAATGGGGTAATGTCACCGAAGGAACTCTGGTAAGGAGCACTTTAAAAGTGCATCGCCACTTTAAGAGTTTAGAAAGTTCGTGATAACCCGAATCACGCATGCGCGAGTGCCTTCCCATCCGACATAGGGCGCACGGTCCCTCAGTTTCTTAGTTTCCGCTGAGCTAAGAAGTCGCGTTTTCAACGGTTGTTGAAGAAAAAAAAATTTTTCACTGCCTTACCGTTCTCTCGGCTTCTGACTTTTCAGTCAGTCCTCTTTTCTGTTTTAGTAACCCCCCCCCCACCCTGAAAAAGAGATTATAGTTAATTTTATTTTTCTTTTCTTGTTGTGCGGGCCCTATATGAATCGCCCTAACGTTCGTTTTCCTATAACTGTCTTACCGTTACTGTCCTTCCCACCAATAGTTCTCAACACGGGCAGTTGCTGTGCTCAGGCACTTGTCACCGCCATCCATCGCTGCTTCTTGCAATGCGTGGCCCTCGACATTGCCGATTTTTGATTCCTCTGCTCTTTTCTTCAGCAGCGCATTCCCACTCCACTTCAGCAGCTCCTGTTCCAAACCGTCAGGAATCCAGCGTCCACTGCATTTCCAACACCGTCCATACTAATCAAGCCCAGACAACCACATCGTTGCCGAGCGTGGATCTCCCTATGCAGTCTACGGTGGCGCACCTCACAGTGGGTAAGCCAGCTGCCAAACTTTTCCCTGCTCCCTCTGGGCTTCCGATCATAGTAGCAGTGAGTCTAGTCCTGCCGACCTCTAGCAGCTCCACCTATAGCTCCGCTCCGGTATCGATGAGTGCCTCCATACTGGCATTCTCATCTCCAGAGCTTGGAACGGTGTCGAAGGTACCGGCTAAAAGGCCAATGGTACCAGTGCTTTTCTCTAATGCAGTGCATAACAGAATTGCTGCAAGCGGACTTACGGGAGGAATTTCGGCTGTTTATGCCGACTCCCATGTCAACATCGACTATCTCGGTGCTGGTTCAGTCTGAGCCATCGACTCCGATTGTCCCTACCAAGAGTCTCCAGTAGTGCCACCGATTCTGGTACGGGAACCGACATCAGGCTCCCGACACTGATCCTCTTTGCCACAGATATCACCAGAGACCATATCTGTGCAGTCTACCCAAGCTCTTCGCAAATCAAAGCATTTGGAGCCTTCAGTACCATCTGTTCGACCTTGCCCCGCACTGCTAGAGATTCAGATCTCTAGGGGGTTTCTGAACAGGAACTTTTGCTCTCTGACGCAGAGGGTTCCTCGGGATAATTCTATTCACCTTTTTTCTCAGCAGCTCCTTTACCACATTTATCCATTCCTTTAGAGGCGGATTCTAAATCATCTATAACCAATTTTTAGATGCTTTAGTTTATGATTAGCCACCCGAGGAGTTCCTCAAATTTTGAAACTCCACTTACAGTACCGGTGGCTCCCCGCAATTTGGACTCGCTATACAGGGTGGTCCCCTTTCCAGATTTAATGAACCACAGCTTCCTCATGAATCTCTTCTCCAGAGCAAGGGTCTGTACCTTCTGGCAGAGAGGGCAAGGCTATGGATCGGTTTGGCACACGTCTATATCAGAATGTTACATTGGCCAACCGGTCTGGTATTTCCATTTTTCCTTCTAAAGCATTTGGTGAAACAACTGTCCACGTTCCAAAATATCAGTTGCTATGAGGCGCCTTGCCTGGTTTAGAGGGTCTCAGCTCAACATTAACCACCAGGACAGGCTAGCATATGCACCTTATTTGGGGAACAAACTCTTGACCCTTCCATAAACACAGCTACTCAGAAGTTGTCTGCCCAAGAGACCACATGGGACACTCTGGTCAAGTCCAAAATGAAGCCTCCACCTTCTCATCCCTTCACACTACAATCTTCTTCTCAACGAAGATTTCTTGCAAAACCTTTGACTCTGTTCCAGTCTCAATCCAGGAGACAAAGTCCACAACTACAACCATGTCAGTAACAACTCAAGCCATAGGCTGCTCCGTAACAATCAACACAGCCTTTTTTGAAGTGTTTCTTCAGAGCATAGTCAACGTCCCCATTCTCCAGTCTATGCCTCAACACACTGAAGGTTATATTCAGTTCTTCATAGATCACTGGGAGCTCATCACCTCAGATCTCTGGGTTCTCACCATCACTGTGCCTTCAGACCATCTTCCAAGCGAGTCTGTTTTGGATCCTGCACAGGCCTCCCTTCTTCTTCAGGAGGTTCAATTTCATCTCCTGTTGAATGCCATCGAGGAAGTTCCCTTTGATCAGTGGGGTCAGGTATTCTACTCCTGTTACTTCTTTGTACCCAAGCAACCGGAGGCCTGAGACCTATCCCGGATCTCAGAGCTCTCAACAAATTTCTAGTCCAGGAGAAATTCAGGATGCTCTCCATCACCCTGCTTTGTCCTCTCCTCAATCGGAACAACTAGCTCTGCTATCTGAATCTCGAGGAAGCCTACATGCATATCTCAATCCATTCGGCTTCCAGAAAGTACCTTCCAACTCAATCAGTGTCATTAACAGTACAAGGTACTTCCTTTCGGCCTAGCATCTTCTCCAAGAGTCTTCACGAAGAGCCTGAGTTTAGTGGCCGCATCTCTCCAATCTCAGGGCCTTCAAGTTTTTCCTTACCTGGACGACTAGTTGATGCAGGCTGTTTCATCTCTAAAAGTGGTTCAAGTAACATCTCAGACCATTTTCTTTTCTTAATCACTAGGATTCAAAGTCAACTTCCTTGAATCACATCTCTTTCTGACTCAACATCTGCAGTTCATTGGGGCCATCCTAGACACCACTCTCATGAGAGCATTTCTACCTCCAGGATTTACTTCAGGCTGTCATACGTCTGTCAGCAACTGCTTCCTCTTCAAACCGTTTCTGCCAGACATGTGGTGGTTCTTCTAGGCCACATGGTTTTTCACTGTCCATGTAACACCACTGGCAAGACTACATCTTCACACTCCTCAGTGGTCCTTGCGTCTTAGTGGTCTCAAGTGACCGATTGTTTCTCACAACATATATCTGTGACATCTGTGCAGTCGCTTCAATGGTGGATGACCTCCAATCTATCTAGAGGTCTCCTTTTCAGTTTACCCCCTCATCATCAGGTCATCACGACAGACGCATTCCCGTATGTCTAGGGGGCTCATATGAACGATCTTCAGATCAGGGTCTTTGGACCGCCAGGGAGTGAAAATTTTACATCAATCTCCTGGAACTCAGAGCAATGTTTTATGCCCTCAAAGCTTTTCATCATCTCTGTCCTCAAGTCCTCCTCCTTTGCACAATCAAGTAGCAATGTACTACATAAACAAGCAAGGACGCACAAGTTCTCTCCTGTTGTTTCAGGGGCCCAAAAAATATGGACTTGGCCGACAGTTTGCAATCTATTCTTGAAGGCTGTCTACATTCAAGGGGAGAAGAATTCCCTAGCTGACAACCTCAGCAGAATTCTTCAGCCTCACGAATGGACTCTGCAACTCTCCAGTTCATCTTTGCTCAATGGGGCACTCTACAAGTGGACGTGTTTACAACTCCTCACAATCACCAATTGCTCCAGTTTTGCTTCAGACTTTCATCTCCATCTGGCAGCAGCTGCTTTTCTTCTGGATTGGATGGGCCTGTTTCTATATGCATTCCATCCACTTCCTCATGTTGTGAACTCTGTTCAAGCTCAGGTGAGAAGCAGCCACCATGATTCTCATTGCTCCACGGTGGCCAAAGCAACATTGGTTTTCCCTTCTACTTCAACTCAGCTCCAGGGAGCCTATACCTTTTCCAGTATTTCCTTCTCTGCTCACTCAGAATCAGGAATCACTTCTACATCCCAACCTGCAATCACTATACTTGACAGCTTGGTTTTTCTCAGATTGAATCCATCTCATTTACATCTTTCTCAGCCTGTTTGTCAAATTCTAGATGCATCCAGGAAACCAGTTACTCAGCAATGTTATAAACAAAAGTGGCCTCGGTTCTCTTCCTGGTGTCTTCTTCATCTTCATGACCCAACTTCCTTAGCAATGGAATCGGTCTTGGATTCTCTTCTTCATCTGTCTGACTCTGGCCTCAAGTCTACATCCATCAGAGTTTATCTCAGTGCTATTACCGCTTTTCATATCTCATTCGAGGGTAAACCTCTTACTGCTCATCCTTTGGTCTCCAGGTTCATGAAGGAGCTTTTCAATGTCAAACCACCTCTAAAGCCTCCACCTGTCGTCTGGGACTTTAATGTAGTTCTTTCCACCTTGATGAAGCCACCATTTGAACCAATGGTCTCAAGCATCTTTCTTATTGCTCTCACCTCTGCTAGGAGGGTCATTGAGTTGCAAGTCTTGGTAGCAAATCCACCTTTCCCTGTTTTTCATAATGACAAGCTGATTCTCTGCACACATCCAAAGTTTCTACCAAAAGTTGTCACTTATTTTCATCTCATTCAATCAATTGTTCTACCAGTGTTTTTTCCCAAGCCTCTTTCTCATCCTGGAGAAGCCGCTTTACATACCTTGGACTGTAAACAAGCGTTGGCCTACTACATTGTCCTGACAAAGCCACATCGAACATCTCCCCAACTGTTCATCTTTTTTGATCCAAACAAATTGGGGCATCCTACATCCAAGTGAACGATTTCCAACTAGCTGGCTGCAGGCATCTCGTTCTGTTATGCTCGGACTGGCACTGGAGAGTCTTGTCACAGCCATTAAATTAGAGCTTTGGCAGCTTCTGTTGCTTTCCTCAGATCTATTCCCATTTACGAAATCTGTAAAGATGCCACCTGGTCCTCAGTTCATACATTCACTTCTCACTATTGTCTGGAGTTTTTCTCCAGACGGGATGGGCACTTCGGCCTATCTGTATTACATAATTTAGTTTCCTAAGGCCAACACTCCCAACATCCCATTTCTGTTAGCTTGGAGGTCACCCATACGTGAGAATATGCTGCCTGCTTGTCCTGGGATAAAGCACAGTTACTTACCTTAACAGGTGTTATCCAGGGACAGCAGGCAGATATTCTCACATCCTACCCATCTTCCCAGTTTGGCTTCTTAGCTGGCTTATCTTAACGCAGTTCGGGCTATCGCGGACTTTCTAAACTGTTAAAGTGGCGATGCACTTTTAAAGTGGTCCGTACCAGGGCTCCGTTGGTAACGTTACCCCAACGTGAGAATATCTGCCTGCTGTCCCTGGATAACACCTGTTACGGTAAGTAACTGTGCTATCTGAGAGAATAGGTACCGAGTCCTGCGGTGTTTCATTGTGTATCACTAGGGAATCCCTTGTGATTTGATGGCCTCAAGACAGAACATAAAGTGTGAATGGTTTTTCAGCCCTAGAATGGAGGCTGGAAAGGTAGAAACTGAAGCTCTGGTATAATAGTAGCCATATCAGGAGCCCATTTATTTGTTCCTCCTCGTGGCAGATTGACCAGACATCCTTTCCTGGTGGGTCTAGACTGGCTTTGATGGAAGACCCAGATCTCTTCTCCCTCATGGCTTGGCTCTTGAGAGGTGACCACTTAAAAATCCCCACTATTATTTTCTGATTCTAGATCCTCTGAGTTCATCCCACGCTTTTTTGAACACTGTCACCATTTTCCTCTCTACCACCTCTCTCGAGAGCGCAATCCAGGTATCAACCACCCTCTCCGTAAAGAAGAATTTCCTTACATTGCTCTTGTCTATAACCCCTCAGTCTCAAATTATGCCCTCCTGGTTTTACCATTTTCCTTTCTTTCAAGTACTTGAATCATATCTCCCCTGTCTCTCCTTTCCTCTAGGGCAGTGATGGCTAACCTTTTTGAGCCCGAGTGCCCAAACTGCCGCACAAAACCAAAGAATTTCCTCAAAGTGCCAGCACGTCCATTAAACCTTAATAACAAGATTTTAGTATCTAAAAACTCTTTATAAAGTTGCCTGAACTATGTAACATCATTTTTAAAGGTTGGAATCTTTGTATTGTCAGAGAATCAATTTGATTCACAATCCTTTGGTTTTCATTTCAATTTATTGGCAATTTATAATGTTTTAATGATTTCATTCAATTTAATGAATTTAGGAAGAATTTGATTCAGTTACACAATATATTTTAAATGTATTATTCACATAACATGTCAAATGTATCCTGAGTAAAAAAAAAAGATAAACTTCTTAAAACTGTTAACTGTGTCAAACTGTTAACTGTGTATTCCCAAAGAGTCTATACGTGTTTTTTTGTAAAATTTACAATCAAATTAGAAAATAGTTAAATCATTACATTTCTAATAATATGATGTAAAGAAAACAAAAGAGCTTTCAATTAAACCAACCGTTTTTATTGGAAATTCCAGATTGGAATACAACAGGGCCATGTAAAGTCCCTTTTTTAAATAACATCTTTAAATAATATTTAAATAACTTAGAAAGTGTCTTAACTGCAAACTGAAAACACTGCTTCATGTAAACATATGCATTGGGCATACTCTGAAAAAAATTAATGTGATTTTTGTTGTTGCATGCATGCTGATAACTTGTCAATCCTTGGCTCATAGTGCGTTAATTTCAGAGCAACACATGCAGCACTCATGTCATCCGTTAATCTGTTTCTAGCATCAGATTTTATATGATTCAAAGCCGAAAACAGCTGCTCACAAGCATAGGATGACCCAAACAAAGTAAGAAGAGCAATCCCAAGTGCTTTCATGGACTTAAAATTGTCTGGCAGAGAATTCCACGCTTTTAGGATTTCATTTTCAGAACTGCTAGCAGTGATTTCATTTGTCACCCTTTCACACTCAATACGTTCAAGAGCCGCACGCAGGTCATTGAATTTACTTTTCCAGATAGAGCTTTCTTGAAATTCCAGTAGCTCCATTTCCAAATTTTGAATATCCAACCACTGTAAGCAGGAAAGATCAAGATCTTCAAATGTGGACTTTTCTGGGGAAGTTATAAATGAAAGGGTTGTCTCCATCTTACGGAACTGAGAAAATCTTTTACTAAAATTCTCCTTTGCTTCGGCTACAATGGTGGAATATGCTTTGTGGATTTCCTGGTGTTTTTTATGACTGTCCACAAATGTTGTAGAATTATCCAAATGTATTTTTAGGTTGGGAAAATATTTTAGCTGTCTACTCTCAAGGTCTTTTTCAAAAACATGCAATTTTCTCTCAAAAGCTTTGATGTCACTAAACATGCTTTCTGCTGTTTTTCCCATGCCTTGTAATTTTTTGTTTAGTACATTAAAGTGGTTAGTAAAATCTAAAGAGGTTGGTAAGCCAGGCCATGTTGGTGAGTTGAGGATAGTCTTCCCCCTTTTCGTTCATAAATAGCCTAACTTCTTCCAAGCAGGCCACAAATCTCTCTAACACTCGTCCTCTGCTCAGCCACCGGACATTATTGTACATCAGTAAAGTGTTATATTGTGCCTGAACCTCATCAAGAAGGGCTTGAAATTGTCGAAAATTAAGAGCACGCGCCATGATGAAGTTCACCATTTTTGTTACATCTTTGAGGACATCATCAAGTTTTTTGCTGCTTTCTTTGCCGCAGAGAGCCTCTTGATGTATTATGCAGTGAAATTGAATCAGTGGATGTTTTGCTTCCTTAGCAAAGAAATGAATGAATCCTGATGTTGTCCCCACCATGCTAGGTGCTCCATCGCTAGTAACTGAAACCACTTTTTCTGGACTTATGTCTAGTGATGAAAAAGCCTCCATCACAGCATTGTGGATATCTATCCCTTGTGTTCTTCCAGGCAAAGACAGCAGTTTTACCAGCTCTTCCCTCATGATGTCACCAGTAGCATAACGCAAAATGAGCGCTAGTCTTGCATGGTTAGTAATATCTGTACTTTCATCCAAGCACATGGAGTAGAAGGGTGCTTTTTGTAAGTCGCAAGTAAGCTGTTGACTAACATCAGCAACCATTCGCAGAACCCTATCTTTTGCAGAGATGCGCTGCACAATTTTATCCTTGTTTTGGAAATCATGGAAGAGTGAATTACTCCCAGCCAAAATTGCCTTTTTGATAAAATCTCCATCAGAGAGGGGCTTACCATGTTTTGCCATGCACAGTGAAATTTGAAAGCTGGCAACTGTAAGATGATTAGTTTTTGAAAGATAGTTGCTAAAACTAAGAGACTGGGAGTGACATTTCTTTAATTTTCCTACAAGGAACTCTTTTCTTTGAGCTAAACCAAGTTCAGCAACACTGTTATGGTTGGTCTCAAAGTGACATTTGACACTTGATGTGCGAGACACAACACTTTCATTACACATAATACACAATGCTTTCCCACTGCGTTCAATCACTCCATATGTCTCTGTCCAGGCCTCTTGGAATGGTCTTCCACTATCTGTTTTTGCTTTTTTTGCTGTACTCATTTTCTTTGTTCAAGACTTCAAGAATACAAAAAGATAAAATTTGTATAATAAAAAAAATCTAATGAAGTGCTGTATACAAATCCGTCCCCATAAAAAAAATATGTGATTGGGGAATTTTACTAATTGTAGACATCCATTTTGGTCAAAAAATATACTGTCCGGGTGAAAACCGGACTTATGCAACCTGAGTGTATGGGAAAAGGACTTTTATTTTTCATTATTGGAGCCTTTGTTATTTTATTATGATGTTTACAAAAGCACTGTGAAGGGCCACATATACAATTTACTGTTTTTTGCTATATTGAGTTTTCCATAAGGTACAGCGCAGAGGATTAGTGTGTTGGTTGTTCACAGAGAGCCCAGCCCTCCTCTCAGCTTACTGAACTTCTCTATGCAATCATCATAAGCAGCTTTTTTATTTCCTCGAATTTAGCATGTCCCCATGGAAGATACAGAGGTTTTTACAGAGGAGCACATTATTAGACACATTAACATCCCCCCATATCCTCACCTCTAGCATGGGAGCACTAGGAACTGTTCCTGATTACAGATGTCACATGTGGAGTCACACTACAGCCTCACTGAGTTCCTGTGACAGACTCAGTGTGAAGCTTCTCTTCCTCCCCCCACTTCCCCCTCACACACTGCCTGGCTCATAGGATACTAAGGGGAAGACAGGCAGGCTAAACATCCACTCACAGGACTGCAGCCAGCACAGGAGGATGGGCCGTCGCCCACCGGGACAATGCCTGGTCCTCCCAATGGCCAGTCCGGCTCTGTTGCCAGGTGAGCTGCAAAGCAGACACCGGCACACTCGCCTCCCGCCGCGCCGCATATCTTAATTGCTGATTAGAGAGTTGCACAGGGACAGAAATCCCACCCATCCCCACCAAAGTCTCACCTGTCCCCGTGAGGAATCCCTTCGTCCCCACCCGTCCCCGTGAGGAATCTCCTCCATCCCCACCCGTCCCCCACGAGGAATGTCCTCCGTCCCCGCCCGTCCCCGTGAGGAATCCCCTCCATCCCCGCCCGTCCCTATAAACTTCAGAAATAGTTATTTCATTTAATTATGCTACTGAATTAAAGGCTCTGGTAGAAACCCATTTACAAATAAGCAAAAAGACTTTATTAATTTGGAAATATTAATTGGGAAGAATACACACTTTGTAAACGGGTTTCTACCAGAGCCTCTTTTGTTTATAAATTTTTATCAACACAACTAATATACTACTTTATCCTGAAGCAAAAAAAAAGAAAAAAAGAAATAGAATTCTTTTCCTACCTTTGTTGCCTGGTTTCTGCTTTCCTCATGTTCTCATTCAGTTCCTTCCATCCACTGTCTCACTTCCTTCTGCGTCTTCCATTTGCTCTGTTACTGTGCCTCTCCCTTCCAAATTGGTCTGGCACCCATCTTCTTCCCTCCGCTCCCCCCATAGTCTGGCATATCTGTCTTCTTCCCTGCCAGCGTCTTCTCCCCACTCTCTCTTCCCCATTTCCTTTCAGCGTCCTTCTCCCTCCCCCCCATCTTCCCCATGTCCTGTCAGCGTCCTTCTCCCCCCTCTGTCTTCTCCATGGCCTTTCAGCGTCCTTCTCCACCCCCCCCCCCGTCTTCCCCATGGCCTTTCAGCGTCCTTTTCCACCCCCCCGTCTTCCCCATGTCCTTTCAGCATCCTTCTCCACCCCTTTGTCTTCCCCATGTGCTTTCAGCGTCCTCCCCCCCATCTTCCCCATGTCCTGTCAGCGTCCTTCTCCCCTTTCTGTCTTCCACAAATGCTTTCAGTGTCTTTCCCCCCCACCCCGTCTTCCCCATGGCCTTTCAGCGTCCTTCTCCACCCCTTTGTCTTCCCCAGTGCTTTCAGCGTCCTTCTCCCCCCTCCTTCTCTCCCGCCCCGGGTGCAGCACAGCTGGCCAGGTCCCCTTACTTTTGTGGGGCTTCCCCGACCGACAGACCGACAACAGCCCCGGTCTGACAAACCTCCCTGCCCTTAACCGCAAATCTAAATTTCCTTCTTACAGCTGCTGTAAGAAGGTAATTTAGATTCGTGGTTAAGGGCAGGGAGGTTTGTCGGACCAGGGCTGTTGTCGGTCGGTCGGGTTAGCGCCACAAAAGTAAGGGGACCTGGCCGGCTGTGCTGCACCCGGGGCGGAGCGGACCGCCCCCCTCCCTTGGTAGCCACTCGAGCCGCGAGGCTACTCCTCCTTACCTACCCTGCCTGCAGCACAGAGCCGAACGGAAGTCTTCCCGATGTCAGCGCTGACGTCGGAGGGAGGGAAGGCTTTGTTTAAGCCCTCCCTCCTCTCTGACATCAGCGCTGACGTCGGGAAGACTTCCGTTCGGCTCTGTGCTGCAAGCAGAGCAGGTAGGGAGAAAAGCCGCGCGACTTAGTACATCCAGCCCCGCAGGAACCCCGCGACCCTCGGAGGCGTCCCCACGGGATTCCCGCGACCCTAGGGGGAGTCCCGTGCAGCTCTCTATTGCGGACCTTCCCGCGTGCCAGCTGCAAGGCCTCCGCGTGCCACAGGTTCGTCATCGCTGCTCTAGGGTATACATATTCAGGGCTTCCAGTCTCTCCTCATACGTCTTCTGGCGCAAGCCTCCTATCATTTTTGTCGCCCTCCTCTGGACCGCTTCAAGTCTTCTTATGTCCTTCGCCAGATACGGTCTCCAAAATTAAACACAATACTCCAAGTGAGGCCTCACCAATGACCTGTAAAGGGGCATCAACACCTTTTTCCTTCTATTGGCTACGCCTCTCTTTATACAGCCCAACATCCTCCTGGCAGCAGCCACCACCTTGTCACACTGTTTTTTTGCCTTTAGATCTTCGGACACTATCACCCCTAGGTCCCTCTCCCCGTCCGTGCATATCAGCTTCTCACCTCCCAGCATATACGGTTCCTTCCGATTTATTAATCCCCAAATGCATTACTCTGCATTTCTTTGCATTGAATTTTAGTTGCCAGGCATTAGACCGTTGCAGATCCTTTTTCATATTCCACTCCCTCTTCGGTGTCTACTCTGTTACAAATCTTGGTATCATCTGCAAAAAGGCACACTTTTCCTTCTAACCCTTCAGCAATGTCACTCATAAACATATTGAACAGGATCGGCCCCAACACCGAACCCTGAGGTCTCACTCTGACTTTGGTGAGACCTCATTTAGAATATTGTGTACAATTCTGGAGGCCACATCTTCAAAAATATATTAAAAGGATGGAGTCTGTCCAGAGGAAGGCTACTAAAATGGTATGTAGTATTCATCATAAGGTGTATGGGGACAGACTTAAAGATCTCAATCTGTATACTTTGGAGGAAAGGCGGGAGAGGGGAGCTATAATAGAGACGTTTAAATACCTACGTAATGTAAATGTGCATGAGTTGAGTCTCTTTCATTTGAAAGGAAACTCTGCAATAAGAGAGCATAGTATGAAATTAAGAGGTGATAGGCTCCGGCGTAATCTAAGGAAATACTTTTTTATAGAAAGGGTGGTAGATGCATGGAACAGTCTCCTGGAAGAGATAGTGGAGACAGAGACTGTGTGAATTCAAAAGGGCCTGGGATAGGCACGTGGGATCTCTCGGAGAGAGAAAGAGATAATGGTTACTGTGGATGGTTAGACTAGATGGGCCATTTAGCCTTTATTTGCCATCAAGTTTCTATGTTTCAGGGCATATGTCCTTGCTGATGTCACTCACCCCCAGACACACTGTCGCACTGATGGTACCAGCACTTGTACCAAGGGTACTGGTGCAGTTCTTCAAAGAGCAGCTCAACGAGTTTTTTCAGAGGAAGCTTGGATATATCCTCAGGCTGCATGCTGCACTGCTGTTAACTTCCACTCCCTTGATACCGGCCCAATCTCAGCATAGTACATCGAAGCCACAGATTACCAGATCTCCATCAAGGCATTGATCACTTAGTATATATCAATGCTCTTCATCAAGTCATCAATCCCCTGCCCCTGAGCATCACTCTTAAATCGAAGCACCGTTGTTCTTCCTCGAGGCAACACCATGTTTCTTCGATGCATCATCATTCTTCTTCGACTAGATGCTCTGTATCAAAGACTTAAAGATCTCAATATGTTTACTTTGGAGGAAAGGCGGAAGAGGGGAGATAATGATAGACATTTAAATACCTACATGGCATAAATGTGCATGAGTCGAGTCTCTTTCAATTGTAAGGAAGCACTGGAATGAGAGAACATAGGATGAAGTTAAGAGGTGATAGTGTCCAGAGTAATCTAAGGAAATACCTTTTTACAGAAAGGGTGGTAGATGTGTGGAACAGTCTCCTGGCAGAAGTGGTGGAGACAGAAACTGTGTCTGAATTCAAGAGGACATGGGATAACTTAGAGAGAGAAAGAGATAATGGCTACTGCAGATGGGCAGACTAGATGAGCCATTTGATCTTTATCTGCCATCATGTTTCTATGTTTCTACTGGAAGTAAGAGACTTTCTCATTGTTCTTCTTCCTTTTCATTGGAGAGATACCAAAGGCATCGAGGAGCATCGTCTCACCATTCTTCTCCTCATATATCATCGTTCATAGATCTCCTGAGGCTCGGGTGGTTGATTCTGACCTATCTCAGCACCCTACTGATTGTGAGTGTGAAGCCACCTTGTCTGGTCCAGAGTAGAGAATGACACGGTGAAAAAATTGGTCCCCGTCACCGCCCCGTCCCCGTCTCACCATCCCCGTCACCGCCCCGTCCCCGTCTCACCATCCCCGTCACCGCCCCGTCCCCGTCTCACCATCCTCTTCACCGCCCCGTCACCGCCACTGCCATCCCATTCACCGCCCCGTCACCGTCACTGCTGCATACATAAAAGCCTCAAACGGGTACGATTTTATATACTTTTCTAATATCTCCCCTATGTATCTGCCATTGCCCCCCCCTGTGTCCATATTCCATCCACATGGCATGTCCCCTTTTTGTCTCTGTCCCTATGCCCCAATGCACATAATTTCCCCTCTTTCTGTTACCTTCCTGTGTCCAGATTTCCCCTATCTTCCTCTTCCATACCAGTGTGTCTCTTCTTTTCAACCCCATCTAGCTTTTTTCCCTCTTTCTTCCCCCCCCCCTGCTTCTAGCATCTGGCTCACCTGCCTGTCCTTCCCTTTCTTTCCTGCTGTGGGTTTTTCTTTCCGTTTTCATCACCTTGGCCCAGAATCCTTTTCCCTTTCACTCCCTCCTTACAGTCTGAGCCGGGAACACTAGCGATCGCACGGTCCTCGCAGCCCCCACCCGCCTGCCCAATCGATCCTAGTGTTTAGCCAGCTCTCTCCCTTCTCCTCACCTTAATTTGCAGGCTTTCTTTTTCAGCGACCTGCACGCTTTCCCAAAGAGCCGCACACGCGCGGCTGCTCAGTGTTCAATCTTCTGCTCTGCTGCAACTTCCTGTTTCCGGTTGCGTCAGAGCAGAAGATCGAAACTGAGCAGCAGCGGGTGCGCGGCTCTCTGATAGCGTGCGGGTCGCCGAAAAAGAAAATCTACAAACTAAGGTGAGGAGAAGGGAGAGAGCTGGCTAAACACTAGAATCGATTGGGCAGGCGGGTGTGAGCTGTGGGGACCGCGCGATCCTTCATGCCTCACTGCGGGGACAAGACCCATTCACCGCCCCGCGGGCGGTGAATGGCCTTGTCCCCGTCGCCGCAGCGACTGCTAGTTTTCTTCCCCGTTTTCGGCGGTGACCCGCGGCTAAAATGCGGTGGCCGCGGGTAAACCGCCACCGTGTCATTCTCTAGTCCAGAGTCCTATGTAATACCATCAGATCCTTCTCCAGAAGGATTCTTTTACTAAGTATGCGAGACAGTTAGGACAGGTTTTACCGGTCAAGGTAGAAGCAGACACTGGGCCCAGAGCAGAGCTCATAGATGCCTTGGACTATGATGAGCCACCTAAGGAACTTCTCACGTCTCCTAAAAGAAGCCTTGTTTCGTAACTGGGAAACTCTTCTCATGGTTATTGCTGCCCCCAGGAAAATTGACTATAGAATCATCTCCTGTCCAGGGATTGACAAGCCATAGTTTCAACACTAATCGTTGCTGGTAGAGTCCCACCCTCAAGAAGTCTTCTAGTGCCAGGGTCTATGTTTCCACACCACCAGGTTGTGAGAGTCAGGCCATGGACAGATTTGGACATCTGTTTTACCAAAGTTTGATATTGAGCAGTAGAGTCTTAAACTATAATTTTTATATGTTTGGTAAAAAAAAAGATGGCTGAGTTCAAATAATACATTCCCACAGAACGTCTGGAGGAGTATCAGCAGACTACTCATAGTCTTTTTCAAACTCGCAAATATATGGCCCGGATATTGTTTGATACCTTTGAAATGTCATGCAGGACATCAGCCATGTCTATGGCAATGAGACGTTTAGCTTGGCTACGAGTCTCTGACATGGATGTCAATTTACAAGACCAACTATCCAATATTCTGTGTCTGGGAGAGGAGCTTTTTGGTGAGAGGGTAAAGGCCGGCTACCCAAAAGCTCACTCAACATGAGCAAAACTGGAATTCATTGAATAGATTCAAAGCTAAATCCCAATTATCTAAGTCAGCTCCAAAACCAGCTTATAAGAGGTGGTTTCCTACTACATCCTCTTCTTCCAAACCACCACCACAGAAGAGGCAAAAACAGCAACGTCCTAAAAAATCAGTCTGCTGCTCCTCAAAAATCAACATAGTCTTTTTGACCTGCTTTTAGAGAGCATAGCCAACTTACCTCAGCCTATCAGAGGTCGACTTCAATTTTACCATCCTCGTTGGGCTCTCATTACAACTGATGCCTGGGTCCTAAAAGTTATCACGGAGGATTATTCTCTTCACTTCAAAACACTCCCTTCAAATCATCCTCCAAGAGAGTCCTCTTTCATATCACAACAGATGTTCCTTCTTCAGGAAATCAAAGCTTTGCTTCAACTAAATGCCATAGAAGTAGTTCCGCCTTCACAGAAAAATCAGGGGTTCTATTCCAGGTATTTCCTAATTCCAGAGAAGATGGGAGGTCTTCATCCAATTCTCAACCTCTAAAACTTAAATATCTGGTCAGGGAAAAGTTTTACATGTTATCCCTTGGGACTCTTTTTACTCTCTTCTGGATCGAAATGAATGGATATGCTCTCTAGACTAGAGAATGACACGTTGAGAAAATTCATCACCGTTCCCGTCCCTACAGATAACCGCAGGAAACCATCTCCATGTCATTCTTTAAAGAAAGAGGGAAGAATCAGAGTATCACTGGGCACAACTACTGACCACTAAATAGATGCAGAAGATGATGAAGTGAGGTAAACTGGAAATCTCCACAATGGCGAAACACCCCACTTCTCAGGGTCCAGTAAAAAGTTGGCTAGAGGGCCTTCAAAACCATTTAAATCAACACTAAAAATGTTTCCATATTATATTGGATGAAAATGTCCAACTTTGGCCCTTATGATTGCCTCCTTATTTCAATGTAGCTTTTTGCTTGCTGTTTTCCAATTTATAACTCCTTAAAAATGAAAACAGAAAGTCCTTATTCATTTGGGGTGCAGATCAATTCTAGCCCCAAATGAGTAAGAATGCTGGATTAGAGCTCCTTTAGAGCCCTTGAGAAAGCCCTTAAGTGGCGAAACAGGTCCTGACGGGGCATGCTAGAGATACTGCATATTAAAAGATAAGTGAAGAAATTACTTTCTGTTGTTTTTGTTTTCATTTTTGAGGAGTTATAAATTGAAAACAGCAATAAGCAAAAAGCTACATTGAAATGAGGAGGCAATCATAAGGGCCACTTTAATATGGAATCATTATGGGAGGCAATATCCAGCTTACAGATTTCCTTGGGAAATCAAATCGAGCAACTTTCCTCAAGATGTACCATGGCGTTCTCAGAAAATTTGGAACTTAAGACTAAAGTATTAAGTTTGGAAAATAAAGCGGATGATGCGGATACCAGGATAAAGACTTTGGAGGCCCAGGCATTGACTTGGGTTAAAGACAGTGCAAGTTTGCACTTTAACAAGAAATGGTGGAAAATTCCATTAGGAAATCTCTGGATTATTAATTTCCCAAAAATATTTCCAACTGCTTTAGTTATGTTTAAAAGATACTTGAATGAAGTTCTTAAGGTACCAGAGACCTCATATCCTCCTATCTCCAAAATATATTACTTACCTAGATGAATTAAAGCTCAAAGTCCTAACCAGCAGAATTTATCTGCTAATAGTTTGGACTTATCTAATTTCCTGGATAAGTCGGATATGGAGGTACAGACTTCAGCTACATTACTGGTACAGTTTGCCATAGCTTCATATAGGGAATGGATGCTTAAGTTGTTTTTCAAATATAAAGATGTTCCCTTTTTTGTCTAATGTTATAAGAATGTATCCAGATGTGTCTAGTCCTACCCAAAAGCGAAGGAAACAATTTTTGATCTTGAGGCCGAAGGTCATTTAGCTGGGAGCAACCTTTGTTTTGAGATATCCCTGCAAGTGTGTTATGGTCTTTAATGGAAATAGATATGTATTTTATGAGTCGCAGCAATTATCCAAATTTATTTCCGCTAAAGTACAACTTATAGAAGCTTCCTGAGTTATGTTCCAGAATGTTAGCTCGAAAAGAAAGAAAAGTTTAGGACCTGTATTGCCTTATCTTTAGTTTTCCTTTAAAATGTATTTGTTTATATTAATTTCAGCTCCTTCTCCATATATATGGTGGACTAATTACAACCTGTATTTTTTTCATTATTTCCTATATTGTCAATTGTTAAAATTATAAATAAATAATTTTTTTTTAAAACCCCAACTAATACTATACCCCATGCTATGCCATACCATAAACTGTTCTAGACAAATTACCGGACATGTGGTATGCAAAGTGTGGGCAGTCAGGTGAGGTATGTCAAGTTTACACTTAAATTTCTGCTAGAAATTGATTTTATTTTTATTTAAAGTATTACAGTATTTCTTCTTTTTTTGTGCCAGTTGCTTGAGAGTTCTGGTTGCTTGAGTTCCAGTTAAGAGTCTACTGTACACAGATATTAAAATATATTTTTTTTTACTGGGCCCTGAATCAAGGCTAATGTTTTTCTGTAGCTTTCATGAAGGGAGCCCAGATGAATATCTTCCTATGGTCTGTTGACTCTTCCAAAACTTTGAAAGAATATGATTGTTCTGTTGGAAGAAACAAAATTAATTAGAATGATGTACTGGGAAGTAGGGAGTATTTGGGAGAAATTACTTCTAGCACACATAAGATCTAGATTTGGTGTTCTGTATTGTGAATAGTTTCTTCTTCTCCATTCTTGTTCTTGGTCATATGTCCCTGTTATAGTTGAGTAGCATTTCTACCACATATTTATTTCAGGCTTTGGTGCAAACTTTTCTCAAAACAAACTTCTCTTCTTTGTTGAACAGGGCCCACTGCATGCTGTGGAACCTGGCTCTGGATCAGAGGAAGACGGCAAACTGAATGAAGAGTCAATGTCAAAAACGTGCAGAACAGCCAATGGGACTTCAGATACTGCTTCACTTAGTTGACAAAACTTTCAGTGATATGAAAGTCCTGCAAAGATTTTATAAATTAAGTTTTATGATGAAATTACTAGGAACTGGAAGAAACATACAAGAAATGCTCATACAACATCTCTTGCGATTTCACCTGAATGCAGTGTCACTGCAAAACTTTCAAAAGAAAGAAATTGGTATCCAACAATATGAAGGACTCCATCAGAACCCATACCACTTGTTAATTCTAGCTGTCTAGTCTGCTGGATTGATCCTGTTTTGTTAAGAGTTTGTTAGAAGCTGTACCAGATATTTTTGATGTTCTAGGACAGTGGTTCTAAACCCAGTCCTCAGGACACTCCTAGCCTGTCATGTTTTCAGAATACCCAGAGTGAAGAAGCATGAGAGAGATTTGCATACAGTAAAGGTAGCACATGCAAACTAGAGAGTTGTGCAGGGTCAGAAATCAAACCCGTCCCCACTGGAATCAAATCTGTCCCCATAAACTTCAGAAGTATTTATTTAATTATGCTACTGAATTAGAGGCTTTGGTAGAGATCAATTTCTAATTAAGCAAAGACACTCTATTAATTTGGAAGTATTAATTGGGAAGAACACATACTTTGTAAATGGGTCTTGCCAGAGCCATGAATGTAAATTTAAAATATAAATATTCCAGCTGTTGAGGTCCCTCAAGCTATGTCAATTGAAGACTTCCTCTGAAGGTAGCAAAAAATCCCCTTTACCAAGCTTGGCAGGCAGCAGCAGCGTCCTTAAGCCACAGATATTGGCACCTCAGTGGCTCAAGAATGCTGCCGACAAGTGCTACGCTTGGTAGAAGGGAGTTCTGGACACCTTTTGAAGTAGGTTCTCAACTGGCAGTGCTTGGTGGTTCTCCCCACCTCAGCTAGTGGTCAGCAAGTACTTCAACAGTGGAGAAATAAAACTAGAATTGCATTTCCTTTTATGTTGAACATAGTACAAAGACATCTGCTATATACATTGCCAAATTTCAGTCATTAAATTCCTTTTTAAAAAAAAAAAAACGTTTGTTGTCGATTTATTTTACTATCAAGTTAGTTCCAGTTTCTCTTTTTTTTTTTTTTTGCTTTCCTGTCTTCTGCAAATTCTTCTATGATTACTGTCCATTGGTTCCTCCTACTGTTGACCAGCATTTCTCCCTCTCTTCCCTCCCTCCCATTGTACAGCATCCTCACTCCCTTCTGTCCTGGATCATTTCCTCTTTTTTTCTCTCCCTATCCCTGCACAGAATTTCTTCCTCTTTCCTCCACCCGTATATGCAACATGTCTGCCTCTTTCTCACTGTCCACCATCTTTTTTCATTCCCTTTCTTGCTGCAAAGGGAGTGGGGAAAGAGAGAGAGAAGATTCCAGGGTGCATCTCTCCCACCCCCTCTGCTACCACATTCAACATTTCTCCCTCTCATCCCCCAGATCCAGTGTGGCATTTTTCGCCCCTGCTCATTATTCCAATGCCCAACATTTCTCCTATCACCCCTCTCTAGAGCCATGCTCCATTCTCTCCATCCCCATGTCCAACATTCCTCCCTCTTGCTTCTCTTTCCACCACCACATCTGACTTTTCTCCCTCTCATCTCTCATCCCCTTGCATCTCTACCTCACTTCTCTCCCACCACTATGTCAAATAATTTTTCCTCCCTATGCTCAACAATTCTCTTTTTCCCCTTATGTGTACCATCTTTTTTATCCCAGGACATGCAGGCAGCATATTCTCACAAGTGGGTGGTGTCATCCATGAAGTGTATCACCACTTTAAGTTTTTCAAAACTTTGCGACTCCAGGCACCACACACGCATGAGTGCCTTCCCACCCGATGTAGGCTCACGGTACCTCAGTTCTTCATTTTCCGCAGAGTGAAAAAGTCATGTTTTTCTGAATTCTGTTCAATCTGTTTTTTTGCCTTCCCGCTTCATATACTTTTTCTAATTTTTCTTTTATCTTCTGTTGATAAAAAAAACCCAAAACCCAGAAGAGTGAGTTTTTCTTTCTCGCTTTTCCTCATGGGCATCACTCTTCGAGGGTTCGTTTTTTCTTCAGCAATTGAGTTTAATCTTGCTGATGTGGTCTTTCCATCCATGTCTAGGTCGTTAATGGATTTTTTAAAAGTGCTACAGGTATCAAAGGCTTATTTCCCTCACCGACCCGCTTAGTTGGTGCTTGCAGTGTCTTGGGCCTGAACACTGGGTGGAAACCTGTGCTCGGTGTTCCACCTTGCAGAAGCGCTCAATTAAAAGCCGTAAACTTCAGCAGTAGAAGTTGTTTGGGGCTACCATGGACATCGATAAGACCTTGCAACTATTGACGTCAAAGACTCTGGCATTGACATCAGTATTGGGAGATCTTGCACCCTCAGTTAAGCCAGGTAAGAAGCTGCCAGTTTCCCAGCAAGCGTCGCAGGTCGCACCAGCATTGAGTCCCTTGATGCAGACCAAGCAGTGTTGTTCTCTTTTACAGTTTGCCTCTCCTTCGAGGTGTGCATCCCCGTCAAGGTCTCCAAGGCAAGCCGTTGCACTAATGGCACCGGCAGATAAGCCAGAGATACAGGTGCTTTCTTTCCGGTAAAAGCTCGATGAGTTTTTCCACAGGGAACTGATGAAGTTTTCAAACTCGAAGCACCAGCATCAGCTCCCTCTGGACTGGCCTGGTCTGAGCATACTACCTCAAAGCCACATGGTACCTCAGTCAGCTCTCAGGCAGGGCGTCAGTATGGATCTTCATCCAGTCACCATCGATCCTCTCGCCTCTCTACTTCTAGAAGTCGGTCAAGTTCTCCATTGGTGCATCAAGACATCGATGCTCATCTTCTACTCAATGTTTGAAGTCTAAGAAGCATTGATCTCCATCACATACTCCAAGCGAAAGAGAGCTTCACGTTGTACTTCTTCATCTTCTTCCTCAGATCAGTACCGGAGTCATCGAAAGTATCGATCCCCTCGATGCACGCCTTCTCCAAAGCTTCTTTATAACTCTGATTTACAATCTGACACAGACTCTGGTTCTGCAACTGAAGCTTATGATACCCCTTCAGAACCTTCTCAGAAATCTCCGCCAAAGACAAGATCCTCCCACCAAAAGACTCTCTTTTACTAAATTTATTAGGCAGTTAGGTAATGACCTACCTTAAAACTGAAAGTTGACTATACCTTCAATCCTGAATATTTAGAGGCTTTAGACCAGGGGTGTCAAAGTCCCTCCTCGAGGGCCGGAATCCAGTCGGGTTTTCTGGATTTTCCCAATGAATATGCATTGAAAGCAGTGCATGCAAATAGATCTCATGCAGATTCATTGGGGAAATCCTGAAAACCCGACTGGATTCTGGCCCTCAAGGACCAACTTTGACACCTGTGCTTTAGACTATGATGAGCTTCCCAGAGAGCTCCTTAAATTACCATTGCATGGTATCCTTAAAGGAACTCTTCACAAGAATTGGGAAATGCCCTTGACTGTTACAGTGGCTCCCAGAAAACTGGATTATATTTAGAATCGTGTCTTCTCTGGGGTTTGCTAAACTACAGCTTCAGCATCAATCCTTGTTGTGGAATCAACTTTGAAAAAGTCATTTGCTTCTAAAGTCTATGCCTCAACGCCTCTATGGCGTGATGGCCGAACTATAGACAAGTTGGACGTCGCCTCTCAAAATTCCATGTTGGTGAACAGGGTCCTTAACTACAATTTCTACATATCCTATTACATGAAACAACTTGTTTGGAATTACCATCTTTTGATAAATATATTCCTGCTCAACATCTTCAGGAATTTCACAACATCTTTTGCACTCTTTCCCAAGCAAGAAAGTATTTGGCAAGATCTGCTTATGATACTTTTGAGTTATTATCTAAAGCTTCAGTGGCCATGAGATGCCTAGCATAGTTGAGTCTCAGATATGGACATCAACATTCAGGATAGATTAGCTAATATTCCCGATTTGGGTGAAGAGCTTTTTAGGGATTCCATTGAGGTGGCCACACAAAAGCTCACTGACTATGAAAAGAATTGGGATGCTGTGATTAAAACCAAGACTAAGCCTCCCTCGGCTTCTCAGTCATCTAAACCATCTTCTTCATATTTGAGGCATTTTTCTGCCAAACCTGCTACCACTCGTCCGCCTCAACAGAAGAAGCAAAAGCAACAATGGCCTCAAAAGTCTCAACCAGCAACACCTCAAAAGCCTGCTCAGTCTTTTTCACAGACTCATAGAGAGCATAGTCGTCATTCCTCTTTCTTAAGCTCTATTGCACAATCCACATTTGGCACTGATAACAGACCTCTGGCTTCTTAAAGTCATTCAAGGGCCGACGAGAGGAGGCAGATGGAGCTGCAAGCAGTCAACGCGTGGATGCAGCACTGGTGTGAGGGAGAAGGTTTCCACTTCGTGCGCAACTGGACGATGTTCTGGGGAAAGAGCAAGCTATTCAGGAAGGACAGACTCCACCTCAGCAGAGACGGAACGCGGATACTTGCAAGCAATATCAAGAGAGAAGTTGAGAAGTTTTTAAACTAGGAAAAAGGGAAAAGCCAGCAGTTGACCGAGAGAGAGTCGATGGTTCGGGAATCAGTATACCCGGAGGATACCATGCAGGAAGATAGAGGGGAAGACTCACCAGACAGGCAAGACAGAACGAAAGGGACACAAGAGGGAAGGAAATGCAAGAAAGGAACAGGCCGCAAATTCAAGTGTATGTACACGAACGCAAGGATCCTAAGGAATAATAATAACAGTTTATATACCACAGGACCGTGAAGTTCTATGCGGTTTACAATGATTAAAAGGTATTACAGATTGAGTGGAATAAACAAAGTTCAGAGCTGGTGAATAACAATTCGAAGATCATTTGTTGAGGACTAAGATTGTATAGGTCAGTTACCTAAGTACTTCAGGAACAGATGTTTGTAGGCGTTTCTGAATTCCCTATAAGTAGTAGGCACGAGCAGTTGTTCCAGGTCTTTACCCCATAATGCTGCTTGATGTGAGAAAAGATGTTGGTGATGACTTTTTTAAATTTATAACCTCTAACCGGTGGAGAAACAAAGTTCGGATGTGAACTTCTCCTATGTCTGTTGGTTGTGAAAGAGAAAAGGTCTGTTATATATTTAGGGGCTAAGCCGTAAAGTACCGTGAAGCAAAAACAATCAAACTTGAACTTCACACATGCCTCCATCGGCAGCCAGTGTAGAAGTTGATAGGAAGGTGTTACATGATCAAACTTCTTCAGTCCACAAAGTATCCTAATCGCTGCATTTTGTACCAGTTGCAATCACCGCATATTTTTCTGGGAGAGTGCCAAGTAGGTGATGTTACAATAATGCAGTTGACTCAGTATGAGGGATTGTACCAGAATTCTAAATGATGAGACATTGAAGTAAGCTCTGATGGACCGAAACTTCCAGAGGGTGAGAAAGATCTTTCTAATCAAGGAGTCTACCTGGTCTTTCATGGTCAGACTCTGGTCCAGTGTTACTCCCAATACCTTCATAGTGGGTTGAATAGGATGACTAAGGTTATTGATGCACAGTGATGCTTTAGTGTCAAGTGGGTGTGACGATGCTATAAAAAATTTTGTTTTCTCTGGGTTTAGCTTTAGTCTGAACTCAGTCATCCATTGCTCCATCTGATTTAATACCTCTGTTGCTTTGGGGGTGACTTCTGAGATAGAGGTATTGAATGGGATAATTATCGTGAAGTCATCAGCGTAGCTAAATAGTTTTATCCCCAGCTGGGATAGTTGCGCACCCAATGAGGACATATAAACATTGAAGAGCAGAGGGGATAATGGTGACCCCTGTGGCACGCCAAATGAATTGTTCCATGTATTAGAGAGATCGTAATTGAAACGGACTTGGTAGGTACTTGATATGAGGAAACCTCGAAACCAGTTTAATACCTCTCCTCTGATTCCAATTGCATCTAGGCATTGTAACAGTTTCCCATGATCCACCAAGTCAAAGGCAGAGCTCATGTCAAATTGCATGATCAGGGCATTGAGGCCCTTACTAAACAAGTTGGAATAAGATGGGTGAATTAGAAGCTATGACACAAAAAGATAACGTGGACATCATCGGCATTACAGAAACATGGTGAACTGAGGAAAATGTCTGGGACACTGTGCTACCAGGACACACTGATACTGGGATACCGCAGAGACAGAGTGACTCAAAAAGGTGGGGGCATTGCCTTATACATCAAATAGGGAATTGAATCTATTGGAGAGAACATGCCTCAACAGACGGATAAGTTAGTCTCTATGGGTCAAAATTTCAGGAACAAATGGACTGCAAACAAAGAATCAGCATCTACTACCGCAGTCCGAAGAATTGATGGTGAAATGATGGCGGAGATTAAACGCAACTGCAAGGAAGGCAATATAGTTATCATGGGTGACTTCAACTATCAGGGGATAGACTGGACCTAGGCACCTCCAGCTGCGCTAGGGAGACCAAGTTCCTGGATGCTGTAGGCAATTGCTTCCTGGAACAACTTGTCAAGGAAAATACAAGAGGAAATGCAATTCTGGACTTAATTCTAAATGGACTGCAAGGACCGGCATAAGGTGTAGAAGTAGAAGGGATGCTGGGAAACAACGATCACAACATGATCCGCTTCAACCTGGATGCAGGGGCGAAACATCGGTCCAGAACAACGGCCACGGCACTGAACTTCCAAAAAGGGAATTACGAAGGGATGAAACTCATGGTGGGGAAGAAGATTAAGAAGAGGATAAGCACTGTAAAAATGCTAGAGCAAGCTTGGTCCCTTTTTAATGACACAGTCACTGAGGCGCAAAATCTATATATACCGCATATCAACAAAGGGATCCAAGAGGAAAAAGAACAAGGAATTGGTGTGGCTCACTGTAGAGGTGAAGGAAGTGATCAGAGATGAGAAAACTTTATTTAAGAAATGGAAAAGGTCAAGAATGGACAAAAAGTGGAATAAGCACAAACATCAACGCAGGTGCCATAAGGCTGTAAAAGAGGCCAAAAGAGACTATGGGGAAAAAATAGCCAAGGAGGCGAAAAACTTCAAGCCGTTCTTTCGATATATTAAGGGGAAATGACACGCGAAGGAAGCAGTGGGACCGTTGAATGACCATGGAATAAAGGGAGTGATAAAGGAGGACAAAGAAATCGCCGACAAACTGAACACATTTTTTTGCGTCTGTATTTACTGAAGAGGATATACACAGCATACCGGAACCCATCAGGCTATATGCTGGAAAAGAAGACGGGAAACTGACAGGGTTGATGGTCAGTCTAGAAGAGGTATGCAGGCAGATCGATAGGCTTAAGAGCGATAAATCCCCAGGACCGGATGGCATCCATCCGAGGGTCAAGGAACTGAAAGGGGACTATAGCTAAACTGCTTCAACTAATAGCCAATCTGTCGATCAAATCGGGAAAGATTCCAGAAGACTGGAAGGTGGCGAATGTTACACCGATCTTCAAAAAAGGTTTGAGGGGAGATCTGGGAAACTATAGACCGGTGAGTCTGACCTCTTTACCGGGAAAGATGGTAGAGGCGCTGATAAGGACCGCATCATTGATCACCTTGACAGACATGATCTGATGAGAACCAGCCAGCATGGTTTCAGTAAAGGCAGATCTTGTTTGATGAACTTGCTGCACTTCTTCGAGGGAGTAAACAGGCAGATAGACAAGGGCGACCCAGTTGATATTGTATATCTGGATTTTCAGAAGGCGTTCGACAAGGTTCCACATGAACGACTACTTTGGAATATTGTAAGTCATGGAATCGAGGGTGAAATACTCATGTAACATAGTAACATAGTAGATGACGGCAGATAAAGACCCAAATGGTCCATCCAGTCTGCCCAACCTGATTCAATTTAAATTTTTTAATTTTTTCTTCTTAGCTATTTCTGGGCAAGAATCCAAAGCTTTACCCTGTACTGTGCTTGGGTTCCAACTGCCAAAATCTCTGTTAAGACTTACTCTAGCCCATCTACACCCTCCCAGCCATTGAAGCCCTCCCCAGCCCATCCTCCACCAAACGGCCAAATACAGACATAGACTGTGCAAGTCTGCCCAGTACTGGCCTTAGTTCAATATTTAATCTTATTTTCTGATTCTAGATCCTTTGTGTTCATCCCACGCTTCTTTGAATTCAGTCACAATTTTACTCTCCACCACCTCTCTCGGGAGCGCATTCCAGGCATCCACCACCCTCTCCGTAAAGTAGAATTTCCTAACATTGCCTTTGAATCTACCACCCCTCAACCTCAAATTATGTCCTCTTGTTTTACCATTTTCCTTTCTCTGAAAAAGATTTTGTTCTACGTTAATACCCTTCAAGTATTTGAACATCTGAATCATATCTCCCCTGTCTCTCCTTTCTTCTAGGGCAGGGGTGTCCAATGTCGGTCCTCGAGGGCCGCAGTCCAGTCGGATTTTCAGGATTTCCCCAATGAATATACATGAGGTCTATTTGCATGCACTGCTTTCATTGTATGCTAATAGATCTCATGCATATTCATTGGGGAAATCCTGAAAACCCGACTGGATTGCGGCCCTCGAGGACCGACATTGGACACCCCTGCTCTAGGGTATACATATTCAGGGCTTCCAGTCTCTCCTCATACATCTTCTGGCGCAAGCCTCCTATCAATTTCGTCGCCCTCCTCTGGACCGCCTCAAGTCTTCTTACGTCCTTCGCCAGATACGGTCTCCAAAATTGAACACAATACTCCAAGTTGTGTGCCAATGACCTGTACAGGGGCATCAACACCTTCTTCCTTCTACTGACTACGCCTCTCTTTATACAGCCCAGCATCCTTCTGGCAGCAGCCACTGCCTTGTCACACTGTTTTTTCACCTTTAGATCTTCGGACACTATCACCCCAAGGTCCCTCTCCCCATCCGTGCATATCAGCTTCTCTCCTCCCAGCATATACGGTTCCTTCCTATTATTAATCCCCAAATGCATTACTCTGCATTTCATTGCATTGAATTTTAGTTGCCAGGCATTAGACCATTCCTCTAACTTTTGCAGATCCTTTTTCATATTTTCCACTCCCTCTTCGGTGTCTACTCTGTTACAAATCTTGGAATCATCTGCAAAAAGGCACATTTTTCCTTCAATCCCTTCAGCAATGTCACTCACAAACATATTGAACAGGATTGGCCCTAGCACTGATCCCTGAGGGACTCCACTACTCACCTTTCCTTCCTTCGAGCGACTTTCATTAATCACCACCCTCTGGCGTCTGTCCGACAGCCAGTTTCTGACCCAGTTCACCACTTTGGGTCCTAACTTCAGCCCTTCAAGTTTGTTCAACAGCCTCCTATGAGGAACTATATCAAAGGCTTTGCTGAAATCCAAGTAAATTACATCTAGCATATGTCCTCGATCCAGATCTCTGGTCACCCAATCAAAAAATTCAATCAGGTTCGTTTGGCACGATTTACCTCTTGTAAAGCCATGTTGCCTCGGATCCTGTAACCCATTAGATTCAAGGAAGTACACTATCCTTTCTTTCAGCAAAACTTCCATTATTTTTCCAACAACTGAAGTGAGGCTCAAGTAGTTTCCTGCTTCATCCCTGTGACCACTTTTATGAATAGGAACCACATCCGCTCTCCTCCAATCCCCAGGAATCACTCCCGTCTCCAGAGATTTGTTGAACAAGTCTTTAATAGGACTCGCCAGAACCTCTCTGAGCTCCCTTAGTATCCTGGGATGGATCCCGTCTGGTCCCATCGCTTTGTCCACCTTCAGTTTTTCAAGTTGCTCATAAACACCCTCCTCCGTGAACGGCGCAGAATCTACTCCATTTTCTCGTGCAACTTTGCTAGACAATCTTGGTCCTTCTCCAGGATTTTCTTCTGTGAACACAGAACAGAAGTATTTGTTTAGCTCATTTGCTTTCTCCTCATCACTTTCCACATATTGGTTCCCAGCATCTTTTAGCCTAGCAATTCCATTTTTCATCTTCCTCCTTTAACTAATATATCTGAAAAAATTTTTGTCTCCCTTTTTTACATTTTTAGCCATTTGTTCTTCCGCCTGCGCTTTCGCCAGACGTATCTCTCTCTTGGCTTCTTTCAGTTTCACCCTGTAGTCCTTTCTGCTCTCCTCTTGGTTTTTTTTATATTTCATGAACGCCAACTCTTTCGCCTTTATTTTCTCAGCCACTAGTTTGGAGAACCATATCGGCTTCTTTTTTCTCTTGTTTTTATTGATTTTCTTCACATAAAGGTCCGTAGCATTTTTATCGCTCCTTTCAGCTTAGACCACTGTCTTTCCACTTCTCTTATGTCCTCCCATCCTAACAGCTCTTTCTTCAGGTACTCTCCCATAGCATTAAAGTCCGTACGTTTGAAATCTAGGACTTTAAGTATCGTGCGGCCGCTCTCCACTTTAGCCGTTATATCAAACCAAACCGTTTGATGATCGCTACTTCCCAGGTGAGCACCCACTCGAACATTAGAGATACTCTCTCCATTTGTGAGGACCAGATCCAATATCGCTTTTTCCCTTGTGGGTTCCGTCACCATTTGTCTGAGCAGAGCCTCTTGAAAGGCATCCATAATCTCCCTACTTCTTTCCGATTCTGCAGATGGAACATTCCAGTCCGCATCCGGCAGGTTGAAATCTCCCAACAGCAGAACCTCCTCTTTCCTTCCAAACTTTTGGATATCCACAATCAGATCCTTATCAATTTGCTGCGATTGAGTCAGAGATCTGTAGACTACACCCACATAGATAGAAGTTCCATCTTCTCTTTTCAGAGCAATCCATATCACTTCTTCCTCTCCCCAGGTCCCTTGCATTTCGGTTGCATGTGGATTAAAAATTGGCTGAAGCTTAGGAAACAGAGAGTGGGGGTAAATGGACAATACTCGGACTGGAAGAGCGTCACCAGTGGGGTGCCGCAGGGCTCGGTGCTTGGACCCGTACTCTTCAACATCTTTATAAACGATCTGGACATTGGTACGACGAGTGAGGTGATTAAATTTGTGGACGATACAAAGTTATTCAGAGTAGTGAAGACACAGTGTGATTGCAAAGATCTACAACATGACATAATCAACATAATCAGAAATGGGCATCGACATGGCAAATGAGGTTCAATGTGGATAAGTGAAAAGTGATGCATGTCGGTAACAAAAATCTCATGCACGAATACAGGATGTCCGGGGTGGTACTTGGAAAGACCTCCCAGGAAAGAGATTTGGGAGTTCTGATCGACAAGTCAATGAAGCCGTCCGCGCAATGTACAGCGGCTGCGAAAAGGGCAAACAGAATGCTAGGAATGATAAAGAAGGGGATCATGAACAGATCGGAGAAGGTTATCATGCCGCTGTACCGGACCATCGTGCACCCTCACCTGGAGTACTGCGTCCAGCACTGATTGCCATATATGAAGAAGGACACGGTACTACTCAAAAGGGTCCAGAGTAGAGCGACTAAAATGGTTAAGGGTCTTGAGGAGTTGCTGTACAGTGAGAGAGTGGAGAAACTGGGCCCCTTCTTCCTTGAAAAGAGACTGAGAGGGGACATGATCGAAACATTCGAAATACTGAAGGGAATAGACTTAGCAGATAAAGACAGATTGTTCACCCTCTCCAAGGTAGGGAGAACGAGAGGGCACTCTCTAAATTTGAAAGGGGATAGATTCCGTACAAACATAAGGAAGTTTTTCACTCAGAGAGTAGTAGAAAACTGAAACGCTCTTCCGGAGTCTGTTATAGGGGAAAACACCCTCCAGGGATTCAAGACAAAGTTGGACAAGTTCCTGCTAAACTGGAATGAACGCAGATGAGGCTGGACTCATTTAGAGCACTGGTCTTTGACCTGGGGGTCACCGCGTGAGTGGACTGCTGGGCACAGTGGACCACTGGTCTGACCCAGCAGCGACAATTCTTATGTTTTCATTTCATCACTACAGATCATCCTCCAAGAGAGTCTTATTTAAACCGTCAGCACACATCCCTTCTTCGGGAGATAGAATCTCTCCTGAATGCCATAGAGACTGTTCCTCCTGCTCAAAACTATTGGGGATTTTACTCAAGGTATTTTCTTTTTCTGAAAAAGATGGGAGGTCTACATCTGATTTTAGGCCTCAGGGGCCTGAACAAATTCTTAGTAAAGGAAAAGTTTCACATGTTGTCTTTGGCAACGCTATATCCCCTCTTAGATCAAAATGATTGGCTAAGCTCTCTGGATCTAAAAGAAGCTAATACCTACATTCCATTCAAACTGCCCACAAGAAATTCCTCAGATTTCAAGTATCCCAACAACACTTTCAATACAAGGTTTTGACATTCGGCCTGGCATCCTCACCCTGAGTATTCACCAAGTGCCTTGTAGTAGTGGCAGTGACTTTAATGGCTCAAAGACTTTAGGTTTTTCCTTATCTCGACAATTGGCTAATAAAAGATATCACTTCTCAAGGAGTGCTCTCAGCAACATAGACAACGATCCTCTTGCTTCAGCAGTTGGGGTTCGAAGTCAACTTTCTGAAATCTCAACTTCAACCCTCTTAAGTACTCAGCAAGTATTCCATTTATCCAACTCATGTCTTAAAACCATATAAGTTAGAGTTCATCTTAGTGCTATAAATGCTTTTCATGGACCAGTCAACGGTAAACCTCTGGCTGCTCATCCTCTTGTTTCCATATTCATGAAAGGACTTATCAATGTTAAACCACCTCTCAAACCACCTCCAGTGGTTTGGGATCTTAATGTTCTTTCTAGACTCATGAAGCCTCCATTTGAATCAATGTCTTCAGCTTATCTCAAATATCTCACTTGTAAAGTAGTATTTTTCATCTCCATTACTTCTGCTCATCGAGTCGGTGAGCTTCAAGCGCTGGTACTTTTAAAGCTGTCCATACCGGGGTTCTGTGGATGACGTCACCCACATGTGAGAATATCTGCCTGCTGTCCCTGGATAACACATGTTATGGTAAGTAACTGCTTTCCCTCTTTAACCCATGCCCAAAAGCTCCCTTTTTATTCTCTCCACCTCAGCATCTTTCCCTCCCTTCATCCTATGTCCCAAGTTCATGCCCCTCTTCTGCCATTCTGTCCCAAGTTCATGGTCCCTCCTTCCTTTTTGTATCCCAACGCACTCCCTCCTGCCGTCCATTCTGTGTCCCAAGTTTGTGCACCCTCCTTCCTTTGTCTTAATATGCCCCCCTTATGCAGTGTATACCTGTCTCTTGGCCTCCCTTTCAGGCCGCTGCATGTGTTTTTCACAAAGCCACGGGCAGCGGTTCTAATATGCTGTCCACGGCTGCATGGCTGGTTTTAGACATGCTAGGGCCAAGGCCCCTCTCCCAATTTCCCCATCTCCCATTAATACCATATATGTATGAAACAATTTTAAATGACTTCTTCACACTCAAAACATAGGCCTTCACTAAATACAGAACAATGGATCTCAAATTAGAAATATGAATACCAAAACTGAACTGGAAACTCCAAAATATTAAACTCAGCAAGTACTTCATTTTGTACTAAACACAGTGGTGTAACCATGAGAGGGAGCTGGGCCTCACACTTTTGAGCTTAGGCCACCTCAAAATGAACATTCCCCCCTCAATTAGCCGTGTGGCTATGCCACTGAATAGAATACAAATATATTTGTGATGCACATGCACATATTTCAAAGCTAACATTCCAGTTAATAAATTAAAAATAAAACACTTTTTTTCTACCTTGTCTGGATGTTTTGTTTTTCCATCATCTTGGCCCCAGTTTCTCTCTCTGCTTTTTGTCTTATCTTTTTCTAATTCTCTTTCTAGTGCAATAGGTGTAGACAAGCAGGTTATCTCCCCATGACTGCTAGCCATATGCAGAAGGAATCCACTCAAGATTTTTTTTCTGTGATTCTACTTCACTGGGAGCTTTACGGCCAACTGCAGTTTTTCCCTTCACACAAACCATAAGGAGTGTTTCTGTTTTGCGCTCCCTTTTTTTATTCTGTGTTTTTTTAAAACTTATTTGGTGCTTTCAGTGCTCAGAGCTTTCAGCTCTGCCTATGTGGAGAAGCAGACTGTCTGTTCTGCAGCTGACAGGTCCCTGATGGTACCTGTTAGCCAACCTGCACAAGTATCTTTGGGGCTGTCCCCGCCTTAATCTTTCATTTAAGAACATAAGCAGTGCCTCTGCTGGGTCAGACCAGAAGTCCATCATGCCCAGCAGCCCGCTCACACGGCGGCTCATCAGGCCAGGACCTGCATATTAATCCTCTATACCCTTCAATCCCCTTTTCCTTCAGGAAAACATCTAATCCTTTCTTGAAACCCAATACCATACTCTGTCCTACCACACCCTCTGGAAACGCATTCCAAGTGTCCACCACCCTCTGGGTGAAGAAGAACTTCCTAGCATTGGTTCTGAATCTGTCCCCTTCTAATTTATCCGAATGCCCTCTCGTACTTGTAGTCTTCGAAGGTTTGAAGAATCTGTCCCTCTCCACTTTCTCTATGCCCTTCATGATCTTGTAAGTCTCTATCATGTCCCCTCTAAGCCTCCGCTTTTCCAGGGAAAAGAACCCCAGTTTCTCCAATCTTTCAGCATAGGAAAGGTTTTCCATACCTTTTATCAATCTCGTCGCTCTTTTCTGAACCCTCTCGAGTATCGCCATATCCTTCTTAAGGTACGGCGACTAGTATTGGATGCAGCACCATCGCCCGATACAACGACAAGATAACTTCCTTCGTTCTGGTTGTAATACCTTTCTTGATGATACCTAGCATTCTATTTGCCTTTTTAAAGGCTGCTGCGCACTGGGCCAACGGTTTCATTGTCTTGTCTACCAGTACTCCTAAGTCCTTTTCTAGGCTACTTTCACCCATTACCAGTCCTCCCATCGTGTAGTTGTACCTTGGGTTTCTGTTTCCTATGTGCAAGACTTTACATTTCTCTACATTGAACTTCTTCTGCCATCTCATCACCCACTCCCCTACTTTGTTCAGGTCCCTTTGTAAATCTTTGCAGTCCTCTTTAGTCCTAGCCCCATTAAATAGTTTGGTGTCATCTGCGAATTTTATTACTTCGCACTTCGTCCCTGTTTCTAGATCATTTATAAATACATTGAATAGCAGCGGTCCAAGCACCGACCCCTGCGGAACACCACTCGTGACCCTCCTTCAGTCCTAGTAGTGGCCCTTCACTCCTACCCTCTGCTTCCTACCCACCAACCAGTTCCTGATCCATCTGTACTATACATCTCCTTCTTCCCCAAGATTTTTCAGTTTCCGTAGTAGGCGTTCATGGGGTACCTTGTCAAAGGCTTTTTGGAAGTCTAAGTATACGATGTCTATGGGGGTCCCCTTTGACCATCCGTTTGTTAATTCCTTCGAAGAAATGCAATAAGTTCGTTAGGCATGATTTTCCCTTCCAGAAGCCATGTTGGCTTGTTTTCATAAGTTTATTCTTTTCTAGATGCTCCTCGATGCTATCTTTTATCAGTGCTTCCGCCATTTTCCCCGGAACTGAGGTCATACTTATTGGTTTGTAGTTCCCCGGGTCACCTCTTGATCCCTTTTTAAAGATGGGTGTAACATTGGCTATCTTCCAATCCTCCGTGATCACGCCTGTTTTCAGGGATAGATTACAGACTTGCTGTAGTAGTTCTGCTAGTTCCTCCTTTAGTTCTTTCAATACTCTAGGGTGGATTCTGTCCGGGCCCGGTGATTTGTCAGTTTTTAATTTTTCTATCTGCCTGCATACGTCTTCAAGGCTTACTTCCATGGATGTTAATTTTTCTGCTTGGTCTCCCTTGAAGATTTGTTTAGGTTCCGGTATGTTGGATGTGTCCTCTTTTGTAAATACTGACGAAAAGAACATATTTAGTCTTTCCGCCACTTCTTTCTCCTCCTTCACCACTTCTTTCCTATCTCAGTCATCCAGCGGTCCCACCTCCCTAGCCAGTTGCTTCCCCTTAACATATCTGAAGAACGGTTTGAAATTTTGTGCTTTCCTGGCTAGCCTCTCTTCATATTCTCTTTTTGCTTTTCTAACCACAAAGTGACATTCTTTTTGATACTTCCTGTGTTCTTTCCAGTTCTCCTCGGTTTTGCCCTTTTTCTATTTCTTGAATGAATTCTTCTTATCCCCCATCACTTTCCTCACTTCTTTAGTTATCCACGCCGGGTCTTTTATTCGGCTCTTTTCTGAATCTGGGGATATACAGATTTTGCGCCTCGCTTATCGTGTCCTTGAATAAAGACCAGGCTTGTTCTGCATTCTGCCATTTTTTTGAGCTGTTTCTAAGTTTCTTCCTTACCATTACCCTCATCGCTTCGTAGTTTCCTTTCTTGAAGTTAAAGGTTGTCACTGTGGTTCTCTTTCCCTTCGGTATTCCTACTTCAACTTTGAACTTGATCATATTGTGATCGCTGTTTCCCAACGGTCCCACTACTTCACTTCCTTTGCAAGTCCTCTTAGCCCATTAAGGATTAGATCTAGAGTGGCATGCCCTCTTGTCGGTTCTCTGACAAGCTGATTTATTAAGCAGTCCTGTATAGCCTCCAGGAAACCAGTCTCCCTGGTGCATTTTGAATTTCCAAGACTCCAGTCTATTCCGGAGTAGTTGAAGTCTCCCATAATAATCGTGTTACCACTTTTGCATTCTCCTATTGCTTAGGTATTCAAGCACAGACTGTTAAGCATCCATAGGAAGCTCAGCAGTGTCTCGCAAGGTACTGGCTGTATTTTTTCACCTCCCCCCTTCTATTACCATGACTGTTGATCTACAGGGGTTTGGGTACAGTCAGATGCTATGTCTGAATGGCAGCCCAAAGATCAGCGTTAAAGAGGAATTTCCAGCATGAGGCAGTGATTCTTCTTTCCAACCACTATAAAGAGCTGAAGCAGACATCAGCACATTGCCAGCACAGGTGACAGTGAGCAAGGCTATTACAGCCTGTAAGGTAGGGGTGTCAAACTCAATCACATAAGGGGCCAGAATCTAAAACATAGGCTAAGTTACGGGCCAAATTTTTAAAGATACTTAGGGTTCCTTTTATTAAGGTACGCTAACCAATTTAGCGCACGTTAATGCACACCTTAATAAAAGGACCCCTTAGTCTTAGTAGAAGTTTAGGGTTACAGCCTTTCCAACCCCATGCCAGCTCTGTGATGTAAACAAAACAAATAAAGACTTTTCCTCTCTTAGGTGCTAGTTCACGCTTGCTAACACTTGCTCTGGCAGGATACACATTTCAAATCTGACACATTGTAATCACAAAACAGAAAATACAATTATTTTTTTCTACCTTTTGTTGTCTAGTCATTATTCAGATCATGTTGGGGTCCCAGACTGGTTGTCTTCTGATAACTCGCCCCTTCTTTCCCCCCAGCAGTCTGAGACAGGAGGGAGCATCCACAATGAACAGATACTGAAGCAGGAGAGGGCCTGAGGCCAAAAAGGGGCCCAAAAGTGCACAACCACCATTCCTTCCCTTCCTCCATCAGATGCAGGGCAGCTCCGCCAATGTTAAAAGGAGCTGTGTCGAAATTGAAGCCCTGCCACCGCCATAGTACGTTCCCTCTGCCGTGGTACCTTACATCAGAGGAGGGGCGGGACTGAGGCAGATGGAACGTGCTATTTCAACGCGGCCCCTTTTAACATTGGCGGAGCTGCGTTGCACCTGAAGGAGGGAAGGAGCAGCGGCTCAAATTTGGCCCGCGGGCCAGAGTTTGACATGTCTGCTCTAAGGTGAAATGGGGGTTGTCTGAAAATCAGGATTTGAGAATTTCTGCATGTTCCTCTTCTCCCTCTTGAAAAATCCTAAATTTGCTGGGTTTTGACCCTAGTGTATGTGAAGGGGATTTTTAGGTGTGAAAATCTCGAAGGTGGATTTTTAGTGATCTTTTTATCACAAGTTCCCTGCACTTCTGAAACTTCAAATTCTGCCTCAAAACTGGTTGGGATGGAATCCTTGGGATCTTCTATCCCAAATTCATGCCAGGATTGCTCAAATTTTGTACTTTTGTGACATGTGCCATGTGGTGCAGTCCAGAGACACAGTAGCGGCCAGCTTAACCCTCTTCTCTGTGTACTAAGATGACAAAAAGGGCAGCCAGTTCGCGGGGGCAGTGTTTTCTATTTTGGGGATATGGAAATGGTGACCATTCCGCGAGTAAGGACACGGATACCCTGCAGCCCAAGAAATGCAAAATAAGTCATCACTGGGTGACTCCATGCTCCCTTGTCCCGATGTCTTCTCGGACTTCTTGAAGTTTTTATGGAAAGCCTTTCAGAGGAGCTGTGTTCCTCCTGCTCAGTCCCACTGTGCATCGGATCTGCCTCATCAAGGCACGTCTTCACTGTCTGCCACTGTTCTGGAAACCTCTCTCTAAGGGACACAGATGAAGATTTTACAGATCCCTTATTATCTGTGGATGTTCCTGTTACAGGAGACCAGGGCACGTACGCTGGCATGTTAATCCTGTTTTGTCCTCAGAACCTGGGGACAATACCACAGTTCTGTGTTTATTTAAGCCCACTGCCTTGCCGGATCTCATATCGGAGTCTGCAGAAGCTCAATTTAGTCACACAGCCAACTCCTTCTACCTTCTCTCTCGTGTGAAGTGAGAGTTCAATCCTCTGTGTTTTCTTGGCATCCAGATTTTGGAGCTGTCTTGATTTCGGAGCCATGGGATTCTCCTGAGGGGTCTCTAAAAGTAGCGAGAGCCATGTCCAGGCTGTATCCTATGGCACAGGAGTGTCAGCAACTTTTTAGTCAGCTATTTGTTTCTCCTCTCTTGCTCCATTCCCTCACTATGGCTATCTCCAACATACTGAATTTTCCCTTTCAGCTTTTCTCCCTTTTTTCTTTTCTGCCTCTGTCCATTCAAATCTCGCCCTCTTTCTCACCCTTCTATCAGTTTTTTCCATCTTCTCTCATGCTGTAGCTTTCCCATTTCACTCCTTTCCCAGCCTCCTATTTCCTTCTATCTATTCCCCCATTACCATATTTCTACCATTGTACTCACTTCTCTCTCTTGTCATCCCCCTTTTGAACTCTTCCACAGGGCTCACCACTTCCAGAATCCCCCTCCCTTTGTCAGGCTATATCTCCCTGTCCCTTTCTCTCCATTCCTTAGCATCTTCTTATCCCACCTCTCTTCCCTCCTATGGGTCTCTCCCTGTGGTCAAACATCTCTCCCTCTCTTTTCTGTTCTCTCCATCCTTGATGCTGAACAGTGGGTGAAAGGGGAAAAAAGAGATGCTGCATTTCTTTCCCTTCTACTCCCAGGCCTAACATTTCTCCCTCCTTCCATCCTAGGGTTCAATTTCTCTTCCCAAGAGCCATCCCATCCCATATCTCTCCCTGCCTCCCATCCCATATCTCCTTGCCTCCCTGAGGTCCACCATCTCTCCCTTTCTCTCTCTAACCATCCTATCCTCCTATATCTTTCCTTCCCTCTACACCACCCCCAGGTCCACCATCTCTACCTTTCTCATCCCAACTGTCCTCTCTTCAAGTATCTATTTTCCCTTCACAGCACCCCATGTCCAACTTCTCTTCCTCGAGACCATTACCTTCTCTCTCTCTCTCTTCTTCCCCTTCACTCAGTCCCAACCCCCCAGTCTGACACTTTTGAAACCCCTCCCCCATTTTACTTAAGAAAAAAACAGTTGATCCAAGGAGCTTCCGGGTCCAGCGTGTGACCTCCCACCGGTCCAACGTTGGCTTCACCTTCATTGTCATCCATTTTTGTTGCAGGGGACTGCCAGCTACGGCAGTGACTGAAACACAGCCTGTGGCCTCCCTCTGTGCTTTCTTTCTGCCATGGTCCGTCCCCAATGATGCAGCTTCCTTTTCCCGCCTGGGTTGACCACAGCAGAAGGAAAGCACGCAAGGCGGCTGCAGGCTGAGTTTCAGAGTCACTGCCACAGCTGGTAATCTGGATAAGAACAAAGATGACGTAACGTTGGACCAGCATGCTTAGAACAGGGAGGACATGCCAGTCCATGGGGGGGCTCTCAGAGCCTTGGGGCCCAGGGCAGCTGCCTGTTTGCCCCTCCCTAACGCAGGCTCTGCATGGCTGGCCCAGAAGCCTTCCTTTTGACACTGATGTCAGAGGAAAGGCTTCTGGGTCAGCCGCAGGCAGCATGTTAGTACTGCTTCCTGTGGCTTTGTGAAGAAATACATATAAGAACATAAGAATTGCCACTGCTGGGTCAGACCAGTGGTCCATCGTGCCCAGCATTCCACTCATGCGGCAGCCCTTAGGTCAACAATCAGTGCCCCATTGAGCACAAACGAACCACAATTCATTAACAGACTACTTATCCCCTACTGTACCTCTCGTACATTGAGATCAACCAATCAAAATCTCTTAACAGTTCCTTCACTAAAAATTATTGGAACCCGTCGCACTGATATCTTTTCTGTCATAGCCCCACAATTGTGGAATAATCTGCCCCTGTATCTTAGAACTGAAAAAGATTTAAAGCAGTTTAAAAGTAGCTTAAAAAGTTTCCTTTTTAAGGACGCATTTAACATATGAAACCAACTTTCCTATTCTTTTCTTAACATATATTTCTCCTCATTACCTTCCCTTACCTCTTGTTTTTTACCTTACACCTTTTTGTTTTTTTTAATTTGTAATTTTACCCTTCTTTCCTTATATGTCCGTTAGTCTGTATAATTTTAACTTTATGTTTTTAACATTGTATTAAATTTTAACTAACCCCGTATTTGTATTATTTTTCTTGTTTTTGTAAATCGCTTAGTAAATTTAAATAAGCGATTCAACAAATTTTGAATAAACTTGAAACTTGAAACTATTTGAGGATAGCTTTACCTGTGCACGTTCTAGTTCAGCAGGAATTTATCTAACCCTTTCTTAAATCCCTAGAGGGTGCTTTCCCCTATAACAGCCTCTGGAAGAATGTTCCAGATTTCTACCACTCTGGGTGAAGAAGAACTTCCTTACGTTTGTATGGAATCTATCCCCTTTTAACTTTAGAGATGCCCTCTCGTTCTCTCTACCTTAAGAACATAAGAAGTTGCCCCCGCTGAGTCAGACCAGAGGTCCATCTTGTCTCAGCGGTCCGCTCCCGCGGCGGCCCATTAGGCCTAGTGCCTGAACAGTGGTCCCTGATTAATTTTGTAACTTACCTCTAATCCCATCCCTATAATCTACCTTTACTCTTATCTGTACCCCTCAATCCCTTTGTCTTCCAAGTACCTATCCAAAGCTTCGTTGAACCCCTGTAGTGTGCTCCTGTTTATCACATCCTCTGGTAGTGCGTTCCATGTATCCACCACCCTCTGTGTGAAAAAGAACTTCCTGGCGTTTGTTCTAAACCTCTCCCCTTTCAATTTCTCTGAGTGCACCCTTGTACTTATTGATCCCCTTAATTTGAAAAATCTGTCCCTGTCTATTTTTTCTATGCCCTTCATGATCTTGAAGGTTTCTATCATGTCTCCTCTAAGTCTCCGCTTTTCCAGGGAGAAAAGCCCTAGCTTTTTCAGTCTGTCAGTATATGAGAGGTCCTCCATGCCCTTTATTAGCTTAGTTGCTCTTCTCTGGACCCTCTCAAGTACCTCCATGTCCTTCTTGAGGTACAGCGACCAGAACTGAACACAGTACTCCAGGTGCGGGCGCACCATAGCACAATACAGTGGCAGGATGACTTCCTTTGTCCTGGTCGTGATACCCTTCTTAATCATACCCAACATTCTGTTGCTTTCCTTGAGGCCGTGGCACACTGGCGCCGACGCCTTCAATGTTGTGTCTACCAGCACTCCCAGGGTCTCTTTCAAGTCACTCACCCCTAGCGCTGATCCCCCCATGTTGTTAAGTGAACATCGGGTTTTTTTTCCCCTATATGCATGACCTTGCATTTCCCTATGTTGAAACTCATTTGCCACTTTTTGACCCATTTTCCCAGTGTTGTCAGATCTTTTTGGAGATCTTCGCAGTCCTCCATGTTATTGACCTTGCGATATAGTTTGGTGTCATCCGCAAATTTAATAACCTCACATTTTGTTCCTGCTTCCAGGTCGTTAATGAATATATTGAATAGGAGCGGTCCCAGCACCGACCCCTGTGGAACTCCGCTCGTGACCCATTGCCAGTCTGAGTAATGTCCCTTTACTCCAACCCTCTGTTTCCTGTCCGCCAGCCAGTTTTTGATCCATCGGTGGACCTCCCCTTGCACCCCATGGTTCCATAGCTTCCTTAGTAGTCTTTCGTGTGGCACCTTGTCGAAGGCTTTTTGGAAGTCAAGGTAAATGATATCTATGGATTCCCCTTTATCCACCTGGCTGGTTACCCCCTCAAAGAAGTATAATAAGTTTGTGAGGCATGACCTGCCCTTGCAGAAGCCATGCTGGCTCGACTTTAGCTGCCCATAGTTGTCGATGTGTTCCCAGATGCTGTCTTTAATCAGTGCTTCCATCTCCTTGAAGAGAGTGAACAATTTGTCTTCCTCTACTAAGTCAATTCCCTTCAATATCTTGAATGTGTCAATCATGTCCCCCTCTGACTCCTCTTTTCAAGGGAGAAGAGGCCCAGTTTCTCTAGCCTCTCATTGTACGGCAACTCCTCCAGTCCCTTAACCATTTTTGTCACTCTTCTCTGGACCCTTTTGAATAGTACTATGTCCTTTTTCATGTATGGTGACCAGTGTTGGATGCAATATTCCAGGTGGGGTCGCACCATGACCTGGTACAGCAGCATGATAACCTTCTCGGATCTGTTTGTGATCCCCTTCTTATTCCTAGCATTCTGTTCACCCTTTTTGCCGCCGCCATGCATTGCGTGGATGGCTTCATTGACTTGTCTACAAGCACTCCCAAGTCTCTTTTCTGGGGGGGTCTCTCAGAGTACAGCACCGGACATCCTGCATTTGTGCATATGATTTTTGTTACCGACATGCATCACCGTGCATTTATCCACTTTGAACCTCATTTCCATTTCATGGCCCGTTCCTCGAGTGTGTTTGACTCATAGGTCTTCGCAATCTTTCTGTGTCCTCACTACTCTGAATAACTTTGTATCGTCCGCAAATTTAATCACCTCGTCATACCAATTTCCAGGTCATTTATAAATATGTTGAAGAGCACAATCCCAAGCACCGAACCCTGTGGCACCCCACTGGTGATGCTTTTCCAGTCCTAGTATTGTCCATTTACCCCCTACTCTCTCTGTTTCCTATCCGCCAAACAGTTTTTAATCCACATGAATAAAACACCTTCGATGTCACGGCTCACAATTTTTTGAAGTAGACGTTCATACGGGACCTTGTCGAATGCCTTCTGAAAATCTAGATATACGATGTCGATCAGGTCACCTTTGTCTATCTGCCTGTTTACTCCCTCGAAAAAGTGCAGTAAGTTTGTCAAGCAAGATCTTCCTTTGCTGAAACTGTGCTGGCTGGTCCTCATCAGATTGTGTCCGTCAAGGTGATCAATGATGTCATTTATTAGCACCTCTACATCTTCCCAGTACCGAAGTCAGACTCGCTGGTCTGTAGTTTCCGGATCTCCCCTTGAACCTTTCTTAAAGATAGGCGTTAGAGAATGACACAGGGAAAAAATTTGTCCCCGTGACCACCGTCCCTGTCACCGCCCCGTCCCCACAACTACTATCCCCGCAGCATCCATACAAGCCTCAGTACTGCAATATTTAGCTTATTCCTTCCTTATAAATCAAAGTTCTGGCTGTTGAACTAGAGAAAGAGATGTTCAGCTGGCAGGGCTTTGTTTATAAATTTTTATCAACACAACTAATATACTACTTTATCCTAAAGAAAAAAAAAAAAAAAGATAGAAATAGAAATATTTTTTTTTTTACCTTTGTTGTCTGGTTTCTGCTTTCCTCATCTTCTCATTCAATTCCTTCCATCCACTGTCTGTCTTCTCTCTGTGTCTTTCATTTTCTGTGTTACTGTGCCTCTCCCTTCACCCCCCCAATTGGTCTGGCACCCATCTTCCCTCCGCCCACCCATAGTCTGGAACCTCTGTCTTCTTCCCTTCCAGCGTCTTCTGCCCACTCTGTCTTCCCCATTTCCCTTCAGCGTCTTCTGCCCACTCTGTCTTCCCCATTTCCCTTCAGCGTCTTCTGCCCACTCTGTCTTCCCCATTTCCCTTCAGCGTCTTCTGCCCACTCTGTCTTCCCCATTTCCCTTCAGCGTCCTTCTGCCCGCTCTGTCTCTCCCCATTTCCCTTCAGCGTCTTCTGCCGCCTCTGTCTTCCCCATTTCCCTTCAGCGTCTTCTGCCCGCTCTGTCCTTCCCCATTTCCCTTCAGCGTCTTCTGCCCGCTCTGTCTTCCCATTTCCTTCAGCGTATTCTGCCCGCTCTGTCTTCCCCATTTCCCTTCAGCGTCTTCTGCCCGCTCTGGTCTTCCCCATTTCCCTTCAGCGTCTTCTGCCCCCTCTGTCTTCCCCATTTCCCTTCAGCGTCTTCTGCCCGCTCTGTCTTCCCCATTTCCCTTCAGCGTCTTCTGCCCGCTCTGTCTTCCCCATTTCCCTTCAGCGTCTTCTGCCCGCTCTGTCTTCCCCATTTCCCTTCAGCGTCTTCTGCCCGCTCTGTCTTCCCCATTTCCCTTCAGCGTCTTCTGCCCGCTCTGTCTTCCCCATTTCCCTTCAGCGTCTTCTGCCCCCTCTGTCTTCCCCATTTCCCTTCAGCGTCTTCTGCCCGCTCTGTCTTCCCCATTTCCCTTCAGCGTCTTCTGCCCCCTCTGTCTTCCCCATTTCCCTTCAGCGTCTTCTGCCCCCTCTGTCTTCCCCATTTCCCTTCAGCGTCTTCTGCCCCCTCTGTCTTCCCCCATTTCCCTTCAGCGTCTTCTGCCCCCTCTGTCTTCCCCATTTCCCTTCAGCGTCTTCTGCCCCCTCTGTCTTCCCCCTTTCCCTTCAGCGTCTCTCTGCCCCCTCTGTCTTCCCCATTTCCCTTCAGCGTCTTCTGCCCCCTCTGTCTTCCCCATTTCCCTTCAGCGTCTTCTGCCCCCTCTGTCTTCCCCATTTCCCTTCAGCGTCTTCTGCCCCCTCTGTCTTCCCCATTTCCCTTCAGCGTCTTCTGCCCCCTCTGTCTTCCCCATTTCCCTTCAGCGTCTTCTGCCCCCTCTGTCCTTCCCCACTTCCCTTCAGCGTCTTCTGCCCCCTCTGTCTTCCCCATTTCCCTTCAGCGTCTTCTGCCCCCTCTGTCTTCCCCATTTCCCTTCAGGCGTCTTCTGCCCCCTCTGTCTTCCCCATTTCCCTTCAGCGTCTTCTGCCCCCTCTGTCTTCCCCATTTCCCTTCAGCGTCTTCTGCCCGCTCTGTCTTCCCCATTTCCCTTCAGCGTCTTCTGCCCGCTCTGTCTTCCCCATTTCCCTTCAGCGTCTTCTGCCCCGCTCTGTCTTCCCCATTTCCCTTCAGCGTCTTCTGCCCGCTCTGTCTTCCCCATTTCCCTTCGGCGTCTTCTGCCCGCTCTGTCTTCCCCCATTTCCCTTCAGCGTCTTCTGCCCGCTCTGTCTTCCCATTTCCCTTCAGCGTCTTCTGCCCGCTCTGTCTTCCCCATTTCCCTTCAGCGTCTTCTGCCCGCTCTGTCTTCCCCATTTCCCTTCAGCGTCTTCTGCCCGCTCTGTCTTCCCCATTTCCCTTCAGCGTCTTCTGCCCGCTCTGTCTTCCCCATTTCCCTTCAGCGTCTTCTGCCCGCTCTGTCTTCCCCATTTCCCTTCAGCGTCTTCTGCCCGCTCTGTCTTCCCCATTTCCCTTCAGCGTCTTCTGCCCCCTCTGTCTTCCCCATTTCCCTTCAGCGTCTTCTGCCCCCTCTGTCTTCCCCCATTTCCCTTCAGCGTCTTCTGCCCCCTCTGTCTTCCCCATTTCCCTTCAGCGTCTTCTGCCCCCTCTGTCTTCCCCATTTCCCTTCAGCGTCTTCTGCCCCCTCTGTCTTCCCCATTTCCCTTCAGCGTCTTCCGCCCCCTCTGTCTTCCCCATTTCCCTTCAGCGTCTTCCGCCCCCTCTGTCTTCCCCATTTCCCTTCAGCGTCTTCCGCCCCCTCTGTCTTCCCCATTTCCCTTCAGCGTCTTCCGCCCCCTCTGTCTTCCCCATTTCCCTTCAGCGTCTTCCGCCCCCTCTGTCTTCCCCATTTCCCTTCAGCGTCTTCCGCCCCCTCTGTCTTCCCCATTTCCCTTCAGCGTCTTCCGCCCCCTCTGTCTTCCCCATTTCCCTTCAGCGTCTTCCGCCCCCTCTGTCTTCCCCATTTCCCTTCAGCGTCTTCCGCCCCCTCTGTCTTCCCCATTTCCCTTCAGCGTCTTCCGCCCCCTCTGTCTTCCCCATTTCCCTTCAGCGTCTTCCGCCCCCTCTGTCTTCCCCATTTCCCTTCAGCGTCTTCTGCCCCCTCTGTCTTCCCCATTCCCTTCAGCGTCTTCTGGCCCCCTCTGTCTTCCCCATTTCCCTTCAGCGTCTTCTGCCCCCTCTGTCTTCCCCATTTCCCTTCAGCGTCTTCTGCCCCCTCTGTCTTCCCCATTTCCCTTCACGCGTCTTCTGCCCCCTCTGTCTTCCCCATTTCCCTTCAGCGTCTTCTGCCCCCTCTGTCTTCCCCATTTCCCTTCAGCGTCTTCTGCCCCCTCTGTCTTCCCCATTTCCCTTCAGCGTCTTCTGCCCCCTCTGTCTTCCCCATTTCCCTTCAGCGTCTTCTGCCCCCTCTGTCTTCCCCATTTCCCTTCAGCGTCTTCTGCCCCCTCTGTCTTCCCCATTTCCCTTCAGCGTCTTCTGCCCCCTCTGTCTTCCCCATTTCCCTTCAGCGTCTTCTGCCCCCTCTGTCTTCCCCATTTCCCTTCAGCGTCTTCTGCCCCCTCTGTCTTCCCCATTTCCCTTCAGCGTCTTCTGCCCCCTCTGTCTTCCCCATTTCCCTTCAGCGTCTTCTCCCCACTCTCTGTTCCTCATTTCCCTTCAGCGTCTTCTGCCCACTCTGTCTTCCCCATTTCCCTTCAGCGTCTTCTGCCCACTCTGTCTTCCCCATTTCCCTTCAGCGTCTTCTGCCCACTCTGTCTTCCCCATTTCCCTTCAGCGTCTTCTGCCCACTCTGTCTTCCCCATTTCCCTTCAGCGTCTTCTGCCCACTCTGTCTTCCCCATTTCCCTTCAGCGTCTTCTGCCCACTCTGTCTTCCCCATTTCCCTTCAGCGTCTTCTGCCCACTCTGTCTTCCCCATTTCCCTTCAGCGTCTTCTGCCCACTCTGTCTTCCCCATTTCCCTTCAGCGTCTTCTGCCCACTCTGTCTTCCCCATTTCCCTTCAGCGTCTTCTGCCCACTCTGTCTTCCCCATTTCCCTTCAGCGTCTTCTGCCCACTCTGTCTTCCCCATTTCCCTTCAGCGTCTTCTGCCCACTCTGTCTTCCCCATTTCCCTTCAGCGTCTTCTGCCCACTCTGTCTTCCCCATTTCCCTTCAGTGTACCTTTCTTTTCCACCACTACCCTTCCCTCTCACCACCCTTCAGCACCCCTTGCACGGCCCGAGAATCTCCCTCCCGCTTACCCTCAAAGCGCGTTTTAAGTTACTTTCCAGAGTAACTTGCCCAAGCCGGCTGAGCCTGCCTGCAGTCGGGTGCATCTGTGGGTGGAAGCTTCTCCTCTAACGCAACCGGAAGTTGCATCAGAGGAGAAGCTTCCGCCCACAGACATACGTAACTGCAGGCAGGCTCGGCCAGCTTGAGCAAGTTACTTTGGAAACTAACGTGCCGCAAAAGTAAGGGGGAGGAAGAGAGATAGATTCAGTAGGTAGGGAGGGGGCTGCGCACAATCGGTGTTCGCGTGCGTTTCCTCCTTTAACTGGGGGGGGACAAGGCCATTCACCGCTCCACAGGGCGGTGGATGGCCTTGTCCCCATGCCCGCAGTGAGCACTCCCCCCACCCCCCACACTGTTTCGGTGAGTTACCCACTGCTAGCTGTGGGTAACAGCCACTGTGTCATTCTCTAATCGGCGTAACATTCGCCACTTTCCAGTCTTCTGGAATCTTTCCTGATTTGTTCGACAGATTGGCTATTAGTTGAAGCAGTTCAGCTATAACCCCTTTCAGTTCCTTGATTACCCTCAGGTGGATGTCGTCCGGGCTAGGGTATTTATCGTTTTTAAGTCTATCAATCTGCCTGCACATCTCTTCTAGGCTGACCGTTGCCCTGTCAGTTTCCCGTCTTCATTTCCTGTGTATAGCCTGTCGGTTTGTGGTATATTGGATATATCCTCTTCGGTAAATATAGATGCAAAAAATGTGTTCAGTTTGTCGGCGATGGCTTTGTCTTCCTTTAGTACGCCATTTATTCCATGGTCAACTAAAGGCCCCACTACTTCCTTCGCGGGTCGTTTCCCCTTAATATATCGAAAGAATGGCTTAAAATTTTTTGCCTCCGTGGCTATTTTTTCCTCTTAGTCTCTTTTAGCCCCTCTTACCACTTGCTTTGATGTTGTTTGTGCTTTTTCTAGTTTTTGTCCTTTTCCATTCCTTAAACGAAGTCTTGCTCTAGCATATTTACAGTGCTTATCCTCTTCCTCTCCATGACTCTCATCCCTTCATAGTTCCCTTTTTGGAAGTTCAGTGCCATGGCAGTCGTTCTGGATTGATTTTTTGTTTCTGTGTCCAGTTGAAGTGGATCATATTGTGATCACTGTTTCCTGGTTCTCATAGTCCATTTAGAATTAAGTCCAGAATTGCGTTTCCTCTCGTATTTTCCTTGACAAGTTTTTCCAGGAAGCAATCGCCTACAGCATCCAGGAACTTGGTCTCCCTACTGCAGCTGGAGTTGCTTAGGTTCCAATTTATAGTTGCCTGGAAGGAAAGAGGAGGTGGCTGTCAGAAGACAGGTATGCACCTTGGGAGCCCCACAAGTGGTGCTTCCATCCCTGCAACCCTGGGGGGATCCCCACGGACCTAGGAGGAACCCCGTGGATGCTGCGTGATTCCCATCAGCCAAAGCTCCCTTGCAGCTCTCTAATGTAAACTTATGCTTATTCATTGTGGATATCCTGAAAACCTGACTCTCTAGGTATATTCTGAGGATTGGGTTGAGAACCCTTGCTCTTGGAAAGATACCTATGATCAAAGCAGTTTGAAATAATTTTTTTGTTAAAACTCCTAGCCATTTTTTCTCATAATATACCCTATCCCATTTAAGCAAGGACAGCTATACATGCAGTTTTCAGTGCAAATAAAAGGTTATCATGCCTTGGAAGAATATTCTAGCAGATATTTTCTTTCTTTTTTGCATTGCTTAGTGAATGGAATATGGCACTCATCATATATAGTACTATTAGTGCAGGGTCACAGTCCTTCCTCTAGTTTATTTTGATAATTTTAGATCTGTTGGCTATTATATAATTATGTAAAATTGCTGTATAGTGTTCATCAAAGCTGAATAAGAAGTTAACTTTTGTTAATAAAACTTTAAACTTGAAATTTCTAGTGGTAACTGCTGCTTGTCCAACATTTTGGGTTGTCATTTTGTAAACATGTAATACCTAGATTGTGCATAATTCTTATTTATCCCAGGACCATTAGGAAGCATATTTTTACAGATGGGTAATGTCATCCTCGGAGCCCCAGTATGGACAGTGCAAAAGTATAATTTCACTTTAACTTCTTTAGAAGTCTTAAGACCGCCCATACCACACATGTACAAGTGCCTTCCCTCCTGACGTCTGCTTCCGGGATCATCAGTTCTTAGTTTTCTGCAGATCTAAGACAACATGTGTCTAGGATTACCATATGGCTCCAGAAAAAGGAGGTTGGATTGAGACATCTAGGTTTTTCTTCCATTGAAAACAATGGATGTAAAATCCAAATGTCTCAATCCATCCTCCTTTTTCTGGAGCCATGTGGCAGCCCTACGTGCGTCATTGAAGTCTCTCCAATTAAGTTTTTTTTCTCTTTTTTGTGCCTTCCCAGGTTTTCTTCATTTTCTTTATTTTCTTTTGTAGTATTTTATTTTCTCGGGAGTTTCTAAAAAAAAAAAAATCTTCCTGTTTTTTGGGCATTGGTCCTCCTTCAGCTGGGTTTCTGGCCAGAGGCATTAACTCTCTTATCCCAGGACAAGCAGGCAGCCTATTCTCACATGTGGGTCACGTCATCCACGGAGCCCAGATGCAGACAGCCTCGCAAACAGACTTGCTTGTAGAAACTTAGAAGTTTCGAGTCTGCCGCACTGCGCATGCGCAAGTGCCTTCCTGCCCAGCACAGGGTGCGTCTCCTCAGTTCTCAGTTTTCTGCGGAGCCGAGAAGTCCGTCTTTGACGCTCTGCAGTGAAATTAGTTTGCTTTGTGTCTTCTCTTCACCGTGGTTTGTGTTTTATTTCTTTCTTACTGAATCGCTGTGTTTTTTTCTTTTTGTTTATAAAAAAAAAGTTTTATTTTTTTCATTGTCTGACTGGCAGGATGGGTCGCGCGCCCACAGCCTGCAGGCTTCGACATCGCAGCAGCTATCTTCCCTCCAATGTCACGGGCTTCAAGAAGTGTAGCCAGCGCTAGCGTGTGATTTCCCTCACGGGACCCACACCGCTGGTGTGTGAAGTGTATTGGGCCTAACCATAGTCTGAAGTTGTGTGCGCACTGGGCTACCCTTCAACTTTGAGCCTTCAAACGTCATCTGATTCAAGTGGAAAAGCTGTTCAGGCTGGACTCTTCAGCTACACCCTCGACCTCTGACTCGGTCAAGCCTTCAACGGGGTGTCCTCCTGTCTCCACTACTCTGACCTCGATTCTCATCAGACCTTCCTCATTTGGATTGTCTTTGGCCTTGAGTACACCTGTTTTGTCTTCCCCTGAGCTTTCCTCAGGTCAGATACCTAAGCAGAAGGTTCCTGCAATGGTCCTCAAGATCTCCAAGCATCAATCCTCCAAGTTGAAGCATGCTCCTCCTGCCACCTTGGAGCCTTTAGCCTCAGCAAGTGGTCCAGTTTCAGACTCGGATCCACAATTGCAGGCTACCATCCAGACCATTTTAGAGCGGGAATTTGTTCAGTTACTGAGCAAATATAGTCCTGCCTCAACTCTGCTTCCTGAAGTCCAGCCTGGGCAATCAGCAGTCCAGCCTGGACAATCAGCAGTCTCACGAGGTCGAGTCCCTGCCTGTGCCTTGAGCTGAGTCTACACACTCTATGCAAGGAATTGAGTTTTTGCGAGTGTCTCGATAGGAATCTTCACACACTATGTAAAGAGTCGAGTTTTTGCGAGTGTCTTGTCAGGCATCCTCACACTCTATACAAGGAGCTGAGGCTTTGGGAGTGCTTTGAGATTGCTCGATCCAAACCACTGAGTCAAAGGGGTTTCTACAGCTTCTGGCCCTATTCATTCACCAGCAGCATTGCCCTTTTCCACGCATAGGGCGAAGTATCCTCGATCTTCTACGAGACCTGCTTCCAGACAGCATTCTTGTCATCAATCAGGACCCTCAGCGAGGCATTCAGCGAGGCACAAGTCCTCTTCCAGAGAAAAGCCTTCCTCGTCCAGGCCTCCATCCAGATCTTCCAGCTCTTCGAGGCCTCCAAACCCTTGATCGAGGACACCAATTGCAGACCCTGATAACTCAGCTGCTTCTAGTGCCTCGTCCCAGTCTGTCTATTCTTTGGGCTACCAATACTCCAGAGAGGCTTCGCCTTCCTTTTCTACTCGAGGTGCCTCCAGGTCATTGAGTCCTTCTCGAGGCCATGTTCTGGCGGATCAATTGTCCTTGTCCTTCCGTTAAATGATGGACGACTTGGATCTTAAATTAGACGCTGGTTCTAAATACTCTAAGGAGTATTTGGAGGGAATGCATCTGCCTCAACCTCCTGCAGAATCTTTCACACTTCCTCTTAATAGACGTTTGTCTCAAACTTTCAAACGAAATCTGGAGACTCCTTATGCTACACCTGCTGTTCCAGGCAAATTGGAATCAAGGTATAGAACTCTACATTGCAAGGGCTTTGAGAATTCACAACTATCTCATCAATCCCTATTTGTGGAATCTTCATTGAAGAGGACCCTATCCTTCCAGGGTCTATGCCACAGTACTTCCTTGAAGAGAGGGTAAGATTATAGACAAATTTGGTCATCGCCTTTATCAGAATTCGATGATGACTTCCAGAGTCCTCAACTATAATTTTATTTTCACTACTTACTTTAAGTACCTCATTGATATACTTCCAGGTTTTACAAAGAACCTGGACCAACATAGGCATTTGGAGTTCCTACAAGTTACTGTTACCTTAGCGCAACTCAGGTTACATCTTCTTCAGTCATTTTATGATGCCTTTGAACTCTCGTCCAGGGTCACTGCATTCTCAATAGCAATGCGTCGCCTGGCCTGGCTTCAGACCATTGATATGGATCCCAATCTTCAGGATCGTCTGGCCAATATACCTTGCAAGAGCAATGACCTCTTTGACGAATCCATAGAGGTCGCCATCAAGAAGTTGTCTGAACATGAAAAATCTTTTGCTTCTATTGTTATACCTAAGCCAGCTCCTCCAAAGCTTTCCAGACCTCTTCCATCTTTTCAGAGGCGTTATTCTCCAAGGGCAGCTTCTTACACTCGAGCACCTCCTAAGAAACCACAACAACAGCAGCAGAAGCAACAGAAACCTCAGCCTTTTTGACTGTCTAAAACAGAATATAACCTCCATCGTTCTGCCTCAGTCTTCCCCTCTTCCCATAGGAGATCGTCTCCATCATTTTTACCATCGATGGAAGTCCATTGCAACCGACCTCTGGGTTCTGTTAATTATCAGGGAAGGATACTCTCTTTATTTCATTCAGATTCCACCAGAGCTTCCTCCAAGAGAGTATCCTTCCAATCCATCCCAGACCGCCCTTCTTCAGGAAGCTCAAGCTCTGCTTCGTCTCCGTGCCACTGAGGAAGTTCCCTTGGAACAGCAGAGCAAGGTGTTTTACTCCCGTTACTTCCTAGTTCCGAAGAAGACGGGTGATCTGCGACCCATTCTGGATCTCAGGGCTCTCAACAAATTTTTGGTCAAAGAAAAATTTTGCATGTTGTCCCTAGCATCCCTTTATCCCCTTCTATATCAAATGATTGGTTATGCTCTGGATCTCAAGGAGGCTTACATTCACATTCCCATTCATCCAGCCTCCCGTCAGTACTTCAGGTATTCCCTTACTTAGATGATTGGCTCATCAAAGATTCTACATCTCAGGGGGTTATTGTAGCGACCCAACGGACTACATGGTTCCTGCAAAGCTTGGGATTTGAAATCAACTTTCCCAAATCCCACCTTCAACCCTCAGAATCTGCAGTTCATCGGAACTATTTTGGATACTGTCCCATTCAGAGCATTCCTTCCTCAACAGAAGCTGGAGGCTCTTCTTCAGTTTTGTCACAAAGTGTCTTCCCTTCCTTCACTTTCATCGAGACACATGATGGTACTACTCGGTCACATGGCCTCGACCGTTCACGTGACTCCCTTTGCCAGACTTCACTTCATAATTCCTCAGTGGACCCTGGCTTCTCAGTGGGCGCAGGCTTGCGACCCACTCTCGACACATTACAGTCACCCTTCGTTGAAGCAGTCTCCACTGGTGGATGCTCTCTTCCAATCTCTCCAGAGGTTTGCTGTTTCAGACACCCCCTTATCAGAACGTCCTTACGACAGATTCCTTGACCTACGCTTGGGGGGCTCACATCGACGGTCTCCGTACTCAAGGGCATTGGTCCAGCACGGATCGTCAGTGTCGTATCAATCTTTTGGAACTCGGAGCGATCTTCAATGCTCTAAAAGCTTTTCAACACCTTCTTCATGACCGAGTAATCCTCATTCGGACGGACAACCAGGTCGCCATGTATTATGTTAACAAACAGGGAGGGACGGGATCTCACTCTCTTTGACAAGAAGCTCTGAAGGTTTGGAACTTAGCAATCCTCCACAACACCTTCCTCAAAGCTGTCTACATTCAAGGGGAGAAAAACTGTCTGGCGGACAAATTGAGTCATCTACAACCTCACGAATGGATACTCAATTCCTCACCTCTTCATCACATTTTTTCTCAGTGGGGAACTCCTCAGATAGATTCTTTGCATCTCCCCACAACCACAAACTGCCTCAGTTTTGCTCCAGGATATACTCTCTTCATCACCTTGAGGCAGATGCTTTTCTGTTGGAATGGACGAATCTCTTCCTATATGCATTTCCCCCATTCCCTCTCATTCTCAAGACCCTTGTCAAGCTCAAGAGCGATCATACCACCATGATTCTGATAGCTCCTCAGTGGCCCAGGCAACCTTGGTACTCCCTTCTACTTCAGCTCAGCAGCAGGGAGCCATACCTTCTACCATTTTTTCCATCTCTGCTTACACAGAGTCAAGGATCTCTACTTCATACCAACCTGCAGCCTCATTTGACAGCTTAGTACCTCTCAACATAACTCTTCTTCAGTTTTCTCAACCTGTTCGAGACATTCTTGAGACTTCCAGAAAGCCTGCCACTAGGCAATGCTACCAAAATGGACTAGATTTTCTACATGGTGCATCTCTCATAACATGGAGCCTCTAGATACCTCCTTGGCTTCTGTTTTGGATTATCTTTTGCACTTGTCTACCTCTGGCCTCAAGTCTACATCCCATCGAGTCCATCTCAGTGCAATTGCTGCTTTTCATCAGTCTATTGAAGGAAAACCTCTCTCTTATCTAGTGGTTTCCAAATTTATGAAAGGACTTTTCAATGTTAAACCTCCTCTCAAACCACCTCCAATGGTTTGGGATCTCAATGTTGTTCTTGCTCAATTGATGAAGCTTCCATTTGAACCAATGTCTAAGGCTCATCTAAAATACCTCACTTGGAAAGTGGTGTTTCTTATTGCCCTCACATCTGAGTTTTAGTTGCTGATCCATCTTTCACAGTTTTCCATCATGATAAGGTGGTCCTCCATACTCATCCTAAATTCTTAACTAAAGTGGTTTCAGAATTTCATCTCAATCAATCCATTGTTCTATCAGTATTTTTTCCAAAGCCTCATTCTCATCCTGGAGAAGCAGCTCTTCATACTCTGGACTGTAAACGTTCTTTGGCCTTCTACCTGGAACGCACCAAACCACACATCTGCTACTCAAATTTTTGTCTCCTTCGATCCAAACAAGTTGAGACATCCAATTTCTAAGCATACCATCTCCAACTGGATGGCTGCTTGTATCTTTCTGCTATGCCATGGTGGCTTCAGTAGCTTTCCTCAGATCCATTCTTATTGAGGAAATTTGCAAAGCTGCCACCTGATCCTCAGTTCATACTTTCACCTCTCATTATTGTCTGGATGTTTTCTCCAGACGGGATGGCCATTTTGGCCAGAGCATATTACAAAATTTATTCTCATAATTTGCCAACACTCCCACCATCCCATTCTGGTTAGCTTGGAAGTCACCCACATGTGAGAATAGGCTGTCTGCTTGTCCTGGGATAAAGCACAGTTACTTACCGTAACAGTTGTTATCCAGGGACAGCAGGCAGCTATTCTCATAACTCACCCACCTCCCCCAGTTGGCTTCTCTGCTAGCTATCTGAACTGAGGAGACGCGCCCTGTGTTGGGCGGGAAGGCACTTGTGCGGTGCGGCAGACTCAAAACTTTTAAGTTTTCTACAAGCAAGTCTGCTTGTGAGGCTGTCCGCATCTGAGCTCTGTGGATGATGTCACCCACATATGAGAATAGCTGCCTGCTGTTCCTGGATAACAACTGTTACGGTAAGTAACTGTGCTTTTTTTGTCATGTCTATATTGTAAATTATGTAATCTTTGTCCTGTCTCGATTATATTGTGGATGTAATTTGTAACCTGTTCTGGGCTCCTTTGGGAGAATGGGATAAATAACTGAGCAAATAAATAAATGTGGGGTCCCACTTTGCACTCTCCAGCCAGTGGGATTACTGTTTTGCCAGTGGCTTCCCTCTGAATACCTATAGTGAGAAGTGAGGCTAACCCTTTACTGGGTGGACGTTGGCGGTTTTTGCCAGATAAGGTCGATATTTGAATGTTTAATGATTATCACTGACTTCCATTTTGACCACAAGGAGGACTTTCTCTTTAAAATGATTTTACATTATTCATGTATTCAATGTTTGTTTTGCACTTGGCACTTTGGGTATTACTCAGCTTTAAAATTTATTTAAAAACAAACAAAAGAATAATTTATTCATATGTACAGTTCCAAGGTGAGCACAATGAGGGTTTGTGGGTTAGTCCTGCCTAGCACCTTTGTGCTGTATGCTAGGATACATACCCTGGTGAACTCTTTATTGAATGGTAAGAAGTTCCCATGAACTGACTGCACACCTGGGACTATTTCTGATCGGCATTACTGTGTTTAAGTACCCTTAATTCCAATAACTTAATTGAGAATCGAGAGCAGGTCTTTTTCCATTTAGCAAATGATTATTGATCTCTCTCTATTAGAGTATGCTATTCATACATTTGGGTTGAGGAGAATGACACATTGGTGGGGGGTGGAGTGGTTCTCTCGGTGCCAGTTATTCTCAAGTGTCTGCGTACCAATGACCCAGAGCTTTGAACTATGCTTTGAGATGGATTGATATTGATGCTTCACTTTCACTTGATGAATGATATTGAGAGCCCTCAGTAAGGAAAATTTTGAATCTTGATAAGTCCCCAGTGGTGGGTCTGATGCAGGTTGGTCTGATGATGCTTTACTGGGCCCAATGTCAAGGCAGGAGAAGACATTGATGTTGGTGTTCCCCCTAGTGTCCAAGGCAGTTATGTCAGCCAGAGGTACTGATGCCTTTAATGCCAATGGACCAAACTTAGAAGTGCTAAAAGATTTCTCTGGCTGGGCCTCTACTTCTCTGCTTCCTCTTCTGTATTTTAGAACAGAGGTGAAAGTTAGAGGCTTTGTTGCCATATCCTAGATATGATAAACAGCAATGGTGCATATCAAGTTACATAACTGGTTTTGCTGCAGAAAAATCAAACGACTTAATATTTATGAAAAAAAGGGAAGTGTCCTGACTGAGTACTCATGCCTAAGCAGGCCCAGAGAATCCTGTAAAAAATATATCTTAAACAGGCTGAAAAAATAGGAATAGAATAAAAATAAATACATAAAATACGAGAAAAAGACCCACGTATTGCTAGTCAAGACATAATAAAGGAAGGAAAAAGAACTGCTGAGGACAGCTGGCAATGATGACTTCTCTGCTGGTCCTGTACAACATGTTGTGTGGGAAGGTACCTGCGAATGCATAGTTTGGTGCTGCCAAAGGCTTTGAAACTTTTCTTAAATGCCAGGCAATATCTATGCCAAGGCTCTGTCAGATGATATCACTCATATATGAGAATTCACCGTCCTGCTTTGGACACTGTCCCTTTCTTTGGAGAAAGTAATTTCACCTGATGGCAGCAGGCCTGCAATGTTTCAAATATGTGCCAGTATTGTTTGAGTTAGTCTTTGGATACAAGAGCCACTCAGTCTGCAGCTGCTTCAAATTTCAGGAAAGCAGCTCAGATGTAGTAACTTAATTTCTGCATCTGGGTTCAGGCAAATCACTCCAATATTGTAAATAGAAGGGGAAGGCAGTATATGAATCCCTTAGATTAACTGACTAGTAAATTTGACCCAGATGTTTACAACCCACCCTATTTCTGTTACATAAACACAGGAGTCTACGTTAGGTGATCAAGCTGTGCTTGCAAACTGTTGTAGAAGGATGTCGATCTTTAAACTCCTCCTTCACAAGTGGAGTATAGTGTCCTCTTTAGTTTTTCTTTTTGAAAGCAAACTGAGAAGGTGTTTTTCTGATCTGCTCTGTTCGGTTTTTATTATTTGGGGGTATTTTTCTCCCTTTTTTTTTTTTTTAAGACTTTGATGCTAAGAGTATCCCATATTTGGGGCTACTCTGCCTGGGAGAGGACACAAACTCTGCAAGGGTGGGGTACAGGTCAAAGGGCAACTCCAGATGTATCTGATGAGCCAGCCTGCTCATGTGCTTCTTCAAGACTTCGGGTCAGTTCCCCTGGTAGCCAGCTTGCTGCCATATTATTTATTAGAGGCTTGAGCGCAGGCTGTGGGGCCCCTGTGTGAATCTTGTTGGGTTTCAAGGAGCTGGCTGCTGCTTATCTTCCCCCATCATGCAGTGAGGATCTGTGGGGGTGGAGACCTCAGTCGGTGTCTGTCTGATTGGCAGCGCAAGATCTCCAGTTGTGGATTGATTCCAACAAAGATTTAAGGCAGAAAGTCCACTGAGGTTGAAGCAAAGCTGACAGGTGGTGTGTGTGTGGGGGGGGGGGGGGGCATCAGAAAAACTCATTTTTAAGGGTTTATGGGACCTGAGCTAGGGTCTCCCTCCTCCAAAACCCCTTTCCCTAAATTATTTGAACTTCAGGGGAGCCCACACGGGCCACTTTTGGCATAAATTTGCTGATGGCAGCCATCTTAGATTTTTTTAACTATCTTTTTTCTAAAGCCTCCATCTGCCTCAAAACCCCTCAATTTGGCTCGGTATCGAATGGGATGGACTGCTCAGGCTGTTCTGCCCCTACATCATGCCAGTTCTGCACTGGATGATTGGCTGAGGAGTGTCCGTGTACTACATGCCACAGGGTGTGCGAAGAAGGGGCAAGAGCCTCACGCCCTGCCTCCTCTGAGTCCTCTAGGGCTGGAGAACTGCAGGGGGTCTGAGTAGTAGGGAGAAAACCCCTTCCAGAGACCAAAAACAGCGAAGGCATGAAACGCAAGTGCATGGACACTACGGAGCCCAAGAGAAGCCAATCTGAAGTCCTGCAGATATCTATGGGGTCACCTATTCAAGGATTTACCCCAGAGTTTGTAAATCTCCTGTGGAAAACGTATTTGACGGGCCTGGGATGCACTGAGCTGCCTGGGGGTGTGCTAGCATTGGACCAGGGAGAGACTCCTCTTCCTGAGGTTTCCCAGCTCCCAGCCTAAGTGACCAAGCAGAAAAGGACTGGGAGGTTTGGAGGTCAGACTCCATGTCTTTATTGTCTCAGAGCTCAGCCGCTTTTCTGGAGGATTCTGGTTCTCTGTTTGTGACTGGGAGTCAAGAGGCAATACTTGCACTTGACCTGGAGGAAGGTCCATCGGTGTGGTGGCTTTTCAAGTCAGCTACTGTCCCGCATGATGATATGGAGGCGCTCAGGGAGTTTAAGTTGGAGCATGAGCAACCACCCATATCACAGTGCATGGCATGAGCAGCACATAGAGAATGACACGAGGAAAAAATTTGTCCCCGTTCCTGTGACCACTGTCCCCGCCCCATCCCTGTCCCCGCGACCACTGTCCCTGCCCCTTCCCTGTGACTACTGTCCACGCAGCATCCATACAAGCCTCAGTACTGCAATATTTAGCTTATTCCTTCCTTATAAATCAAAGTTCTGGCTGCTGAACTAGAGAAAGAGATATTCAGCTGGCAGGGCTTTGTTTATAAATTTTTATCAACACAACTAATATACTACTTTATCCTAAAGCAAAAAAATAAATAAATAGAAATTTTTTTTTTCTATCTTTGTTGTCTGGTTTCTGCTTTCCTCATCTTCTCATTGAATTCCTTTCATCCACTGTCTGTCTTCTCTCTGCATCTTCCATTTGCTCTGTTACTATGCCTCTCCCTTCAACCAACCCCCATTGGTCTTGCACCCATCTTCTTCCCTCCACTCCCCCCATAGTCTGGCATCTCTGTCTTATTCCCTTCAGCGTCTTCTTCCCACTCTGTCTTCCATATTTCCCTTCAGCGTCTGTTACATTCCTTTTCACCACCACCCTTCCCTCAACACCCCCTTCAGCGTCTATTCCTTTCTACCGCCCTTCAGCACCTCTCGCGCGGTCCGACCATCTCCCTTCCTCCCTCTTACCTTTGTGGCGCATTACAATGTAATTTGTGCAAGCCACCAGAGCCTGTGAGCACAGTTCCCGTCCCGTCCCCATAAACCATCTTGTTTCTGTGTTCCTATTTTCCCCATTTCTAATATTTCTCCTCTGTATCTGGCATTGCCCCCCGTGTCCATATACCACCCCCAGTATGTTCCCTTTATGTCTCTGTCCCTATACACCCATGCACATAATTTCCCCTTTGTTACGTTCCTGTGTCCAGATTTTCCCTCTCTTCCACACCAATGTGTCTCTTCCCTCCAACCCCATCTAGCTTCTTTCCCTTTTTCTCTCTCCCCCCCCCCTGCTTCCAGTATCTGTCTCATCTGCCTGTCCTCCCCTTTATCCTTTATTTCCTGCCTGTGAGATTAATATTTCTCTACCTCTTCATCTCCTTGGCCCAGCATCTCTATTTCCCTTTCACTCCCTCCTTCCTAGTGTGAGGGAACATGTGCAATCATGGATCACACAGTCCTGAAGCCCTCTCCCGCCCGATTGCTGCGTCCTGCCATCTCCCTCCCAGCCGCACGCGTGCAGCTGCTTGAGCTATTGAATCTTCTTCTCTGACCCAACTTCCTGTTTCCGGTTGAGTCGGAGGAGAAGATTCAACAATTCAAGCAGCCACGTATGCGCAGCTTATTGAAAGCGTGCAGTTGAGAGAAGAAGAATTAAAGTTGACACCTAAGGTGAGGAGGGAGGGAGATGGCAGGATATGGGATGCGGCGATCGGGTGGGGATGCTGGACCGCACAATCCATGCTGGCTTCACTGTGGAGACAATCCACGGGGCAGTGAATGGCCTTGTCCCCGTCTCCACAGCGACCACTAATTTTTCTTTTCCCGTTTCAGTGCACCGTGTCATTCTCTAGCAGCACAGATACTCAGACCACCTGTTTTTTCCATGCATCCAGACATCACCTTGCTGGTCACTGAGCAATGTGAGACTATGTCCAAACTTTACCCTATGACTCCAGAATTTTAGCAGCTGTTTAGTCAGCTGAAGATGGATTCCATTATGTCTCAAGTAACTGAAAGTACCTCCCTCCTTAGAGAGGGAAGAGTGATGTTAATTGATGAACAGAAGCGCAAGGTGGACTTGACTCTTAAGAGGCAATTTGAAGTACTAGTTTTGGAGATCAAAGCTACAGCGGCAGCCTCGTTTGTGGCATATGCCTGCTATACCAGGTTAAGGTGGAGTCCTGCTGGAAAGGAAGATGTTTGCTGGAGTGGGTGGATTATGTGGCAGATACTGTATATGACATCAGAGTCATGAGCAAGGTGTCGGTGTATACAGTTTTTGCCCACAGGATGCTTTGGATCAGGCGATTTAGCCTCCAAACCCACCTTAAACAAATTGCCCTTCAAAAGGCAGATGATAAGAAATTAGACAACCTTATGGCCAGCATAGTGGATTGCTGACCTAAATCTCTGCCAGATAGCAGACCTTGCCAACATGTTGGGGAGGCAGACGCAATTTATGTTCCTCACGACATTCCCACCATTACTACGCAGGTTCCTCTACTCAGAGATCTTATCAGGGATTCAGATAGAGATTTGGCAACTCCAGACGCCAGCAACCCTCGGGGGGTCTCGCATCAGTACAACCTCCAAGACGTCACAATGATGCCAGGGCAACAACCACTCCCACACACACACTGGTGGGAGGCTGTCGGCATTCTGGAGGGGATGGGAGCAAATTTCCTCAGACCACTGGGTTCTAGATCTTATTTGAATGTCATAAGATAGTTTCATAGTTTATTTGAATGTTGATTAAACGCTTCTCCAGAGGTACAAAGCGTTGTACATAGTAATTTAAAATAGATAGGAGATAAACATATTAAATAATTAAACATAGACCATCAAAACAAACATACTTATGACATGAAAACATTGGGAGAAAAGGGAAGAACTACATAAAAGGAAAATACAATAGCGAAGGGAGACAAATTAAGTAATGCGGAAGTAAATACATATGTAAGAAATCAATTATAGGCATCTTTAAAGAGAAAGCATTTTAGGCTACTTTTAAATTTCTGCAAGTTTTGTTCAGCTCTGAGGTATAAAGGGCGAGAGTTCCATATTAATGGGGCAGTGACTGAGAAAATGAGATTACGAGTACCAATTATTTTTAAGGATGGGACATTAAGGGAATGTTGAGAGGCTGATCTTAAAGTTCTGGGAGGATCATAAGAAATCAGTAATCTATCTATGAATGCAGGGGTATTAGTCTGTATAGTTTTAAAGATTAAAAGAGCAATTTTATAGGTGATCCGGTGTGAAATAGGCAGCCAATGAGCTTTTTGTAACAAAGGGGTGACATGATCAAATTTTTTAGAGCCCGAAATAATTTTGATAGCTGTATTTTGTATGAGTTGAAGGCGTTTATATCTTTTTGACACAACTCTTTATATAATTGAAAGGTCACTTTGGTCAGCCACAAAACTTAAGAGACTTGAAGAAAGCACAGATGTTTTATTCAGCATATGCGGACTCCTGAGCCCCCAAGCTGGCAGCTTCAGAAGTCCCGAAACCAGGAAGTTACAGTGATATTTATACTTTTTCTGGCTAAACAAATTAATACTAGAAAAAACTTCTCATGTGTTACTTTTCTTAACAATCATTGGTCCTAAGCTCACACTAGCGGGTCACTTATCTAAGCCCTGCAGTCTTTCTGTTAAATGTCCAGGAGGGCAGAATACTATACTGTGCATGCTGATATAACCATAAGAAGCTAAAATGCCCAAGCTACAACACCCAGTGTAGGCAGGCTAGAACATGAGATAAGTCAGGTCTGCAATTAAACATAATTCAGCATTTTATTAAGGAGAAAACTTAGTTCAAGACTCAGGAAAACCAGTCCCAGACTCCTTCATAATGAGTTACATTAATTAATTTTAGATATTATGAGGGGACCGTTGGGGAAAAAGAACCATAGCGACAACTTTTAACTTCAAGAAAGGAGACTACAAAGTGATGAGAGTAATGGTAAGGAAGAAACTTAGGGACACCTCAAAGAAATAGCAGTCTTTAGAACAAGCCTGGTCTTTATTCAAGGACACGGTAATCAAGGCACAAAATCTGCATATCCCAAGATTCAGAAAAGGGTGCAAAAAGAATCAAACAAAAGACTCGGCGTGGATAACCAAAGAAGTGAAGAAAGTGATAGGTGATAAGAAGAATTCATTCAGGAAATGGAAAAAAGGCAAAACTGAGGAGAACTGGAAAGAGCACAGGAAGTATCAAAAAGAATGTCACCGTGTGGTTAGAAAAGCCAAAAAGGAATATGAAGAAAGGCTAGCCAAGGAAGCACAACATTTCAAACCGTTCTTCAGATATGTTAAAGGGAAGCAGCCGGCTAGGGAGGAGGTGGGACCACTGGATGACGGAGACAGGAAGGGAGTGGTGAAGGAGGAGAGAGAAGTGGCGGAAAGACTAAACATGTTCTTTTCGTCTGTATTTACAAAAGAGCAACATCCTTCAAAGAAGACCAAACAAATAAATTAACATCCATGGAAGTAAGCCTTGAAGACGTACATAGACAGTTAGAAAAATTAAAAACCCACAAATCACCGGGCCCGGATGGAATCCACCCTAGGGTACTGAAGGAACTAAAGGAGGAAATAGCGGAACTACTACAGCAAGTTTGCAATCTATCCTTGAAAACAGGAGTGATCCCGGAGGATTGGAAGATAGCCAATGTTACGCCCATCTTTAAAAAGGGATCATGAGGTGAGCCGGGGAATTAAAGACCGGTGAGTCTGACCTCAGGTCCGGGGAAAATGGTGGAAACGCTGATAAAAGACAGCATCGATGAGCATTTTGAAAGAAATAAACTTCTAATCACAAGCCAACATGGCTTCTGCAAGGGGAGATTGTGCTTAATGAACTTACTACACTTCTTCAAAGGAATTAACAAACGAATAGACAAAGGGGACCCCATAGACATCATATATTTAGATTTCCAAAAAGCCTTTGACAAGGTACCCCATGAACGCCTACTTCGGAAACTGAAGAACCATGGGGTGGAAGGAGACGTACATAGATGGATCAGAAATTGGTTGGCGGGTAGGAAGCAGAGGGTAGGAGTGAAGGGCCACTACTTGGACTAGAGGAAGGTCACGAGTGGTGTTCTGCAGGGGTCAGTGCTTGGACTGCTGCTATTCAATATATTTATAAATGATATAGAAACAGGGACGAAGTGCGAAGTAATAAAATTTGCAGATGACTATTTAGTGGTGCTCGGACTAAAGAGGACTGCGAGGAATTACAAAGGGACCTGAACAAGCTAGGGGAGTGGGTGACGAGATAGCAGATGAAGTTCAATGTAGAGAAATGTAAAGTATTGCATGTAGGAAGTAAAAACCCGAGGTACAGCTATACGATGGGAGGGATGTTATTGAGTGAGAGTACCCAAGAAAGGGACTTGGGGGTAATAGTGGATAAGACAATGAAGCCGTCGGCACAGTGTGCAGCGGCCACTAAAAGAGCGAATAGAATGCTAGGTATAATCAAGAAAGGTATTACAACCAGAACGAAATAAGTTATCCTGCCGTTGTATCGGGCGATGGTGCATCCGCATCTGGAGTACTGCATCCAATATCGGTCACCGTACCTTAAGAAGAACATGGCATTACTCAAGAGGGTTCAGAGGAGAGCGACACATTTGATAAAAGGTATGGAAAACCTTTCATACACTGAGAGACTGGAGAAACTGGGACTCTTTTCCCTGGAGAAGAGGAGAATTAGAGGGGATATGATAGAGACTTACAAGATCATGAAGGGCATGGAGAAAGTGGAGAGGGACAGATTCTTCAAACTTTCGAAAACTACAAGAACGAGAGGGCATTCGGAAAAGTTGAAAGGGGTCAGATTCAAAATCAATGCTAGGAAGTTTTTCTTCACCCAATGGGTGGTGGACACCTGGAATGCGTTTCCAGAGGGCGGGATAGGACAGAGTTTGGTATTAGAGTTCAAGAAGGGATTGGACAATTTTCTGAAGGAGAAGGGCATAGAGGGGTACAGATAGAGGACTACTACACAGGTCCTGGATCTGTTGGGCCACCGCGCGAGCAGACTGCTGGGCACGATGGACCTCTCGTCTGACCCAGCAGAGGCACTTCTTAAGTTCTTATGAATTAATTAAAACATTAAGAGAATTTATGTCAAGGAGGGGGACCAAAGATCTGATCATCCTAAGTTTGTAGAAACAGTTTTTGACTAGAGCACTAATTTGGGGACGGAATGAAAGTTTATTATCAATAAGAACACCTAATATTTTGGTTGTTGAAGTTGATTCGAGAGGGACATTGTCAATGGAAACCATTGCAATTAACTCAACCTTCTTTCCATAGAAAAAGAACGGTACTTGTTTTAGAAATGTTTAAAGAACGCATATTTGCATTTAGCCAATCGTGAATTTTAGCTAATTTAAGATTGATATCATTTTGATTAGTGGGATCAATAGTGTGAAGAAGTTGAAGATCGTCGGCATAAGCATAGATAGTGAATCCGATCAATTGACTGAGAGTTAGAAGAGGGGCCAGATATATATTGAAGAGTAAGGGGGATAGTATGGAACTTTGTGGAATGCCAAAGTTGGAATTAAAAGGCTTAGAGACGGAGGGCTCCTTTTACAAAGGTGCATTAGGGCCTTAACACGTGGAATAGTGCACGCTAAATTGGCGCAATCGCTAGACCTTAACACCAGCATTGAGCTGGTGTTAGTTCTAGAAGCATAACGTGGGTTTAACGTGCGCTAAAATCCTGCGTGCGCTAAAAACGCTAGCGCACCTTAGTAAAAGGAGCCCTGAGTTATTGAAATGAACAGTGGAAACCCTATCAGAAAAGTAGGATTTAAACCATTCAAGAACTTGATCAGATATACCAATGGAGGCAAGTTGTTGAAGTAGGAGATGGAGATTCCGGAACTTGGAGCCTAAGAGGATGGCTGGTTAACTGCTGAGCTCCCTCTCATAAGCAATATTTATTTGTTTTAATTAACAGATATTTCTTCAATTTAATTCAAAATAGCAGGAATGTCCTCAAATAAGCAAAAGATACCAGAATCTCATGCTAAATCAACAGGAAAAACTAAAAGACTAAAGGAGGATCTGCAGTCTTCCAGTGAAATTCCTCTTCCTATGGATGCCCTGGACTTAATTGAGGTATTGGAGGAAATAAGGAAAGTTAATATGAATATGATAGAAATGAAACAAGAGTTGAACATGATGAACAGCAAATTTGATATATTAACTAGCAAAATGGAAAAGTTGGAAAATAGAATTGAAAAAATTGAAAATGTTCAACAAAGTAATAAAGAAGATCATAATAAACTATTTGAATTAAATAAAAGAATAATTGACATGGAGAATAGATCTAGAAATCAAAATTTAAGAATGGTTGGTTTAAAGGAAGGAATTGAGGGGAAAGACATGATTGGATTTTTAGAAGTAATAATACCAAAAATTCTTCCACTTAAAATAAAAGGATCATTAGCTATTGAAAAAGCACATAGAATTGGTGTGAGGAAAAATCAAGATAAAGATAAGCCAAGAACTGTTATTTTTAAAGTAGTTAGATTCCAACATGTATTGGAGATTTTGAAAGCAGCAAAAGAAATAAAAGATGTGTCATATAAAGATTCCAAGCTTATATTCTTTCAAGATTTTGCAAAGGAGACTGTTCAAATTAGGAAGCAGTTTTTACAATATAGACAACCATTGAAAGAAATGGGTGCTAAGTATGGACTTTATTACCCTGCGCTAATGAGAGTCACTTATAAAGAAAAATTTTATCAATTTGAGGATCCAGAGAAACTTAAACAGTTTTTATCATCACAAGAAGTACCCATGAACTAAAAATTATTTATGATAGAGAAATAAAATGTTAGGTAATGGGTAGGGAATTTTAAATTTTCCTTGAATAGTTTGCATGAAAGTTTGAAACTAAATGAATTATAAAAAAATTTTTTTTTCATATACATTAATTGGTTATAAGATGGCTGCTGAAACTGAAGGATTAACTGTATTGGAATGAATAGAACAGTTTCAAAATAACTTGAACTAGATTCTAATACAGAATGGGAAAAGCAGATGGAAACAGAGAATTTTCAGTCATTCTTATGAACCCAACATCAAAAGAATTCTAAGAGGGAGAGGGGGTGGTGTTGTAAGTGAGGCCTCAAGATTATAGTCTCAGATAAATATCCAGGAACTTTCCTAGTGCTAAAGATGTTGTTTCAGAGGGAAAGCTCAGGATATCTAAGATAGGAAATTCAGCATCAGATCTTTGGAGCACTTCCCCTCCCCATCTGAATCAGAAGAGGGTTCTAAGAATCGGAATTTTACATTAGAGATCTGGAACATTGTTGGTCTCCTGCTACTTACATGATTTTTGATGGTTGGAAATAAGATTTGAATGCTGTTAGAGGCCAGTATTCTATGGACCGTCATTGGGGAGTTGTACTTCCGGTTGCGTCGTTGTCAAGAAAGGAGGGGTAGAGCGGGTCTGAAGAGGAGAAACAATGGTGGAGAGCTGGGCGCAGGTCTGACTAAATATTATAATCAAAGCGGAAGAGCAGGGACGCTGAATGAAGGAAGTGGACTAAATCGGCAGCGAGGTAAACTGTTTGCGTCTCAGCACAAGGTCTGAACAGAACGGGACTTGTTATTCAGGTTTTTTGGGGGGGTCTACAGCGCATGGTGATGATTTGGACACTGATCCGCTCCCTCGCTTCTGTACTATGACTTTGCCTTTATAATACTCAGTGAGTTCAAATGTGGAACGTTTAAATGACTTTAAAAAAAAACCCAAAAAAAACACTACAATTTAAGACTCATATGAATGAAAGCTGGAAAAATAAAATGGAAAATGAAACTGTTTAATGTAAAGCTCACTGAAATTATCTTCAAACATTGCTCAAAGTGTGTGGAAATTGGATACTAAAAGATGGATATTAATTGATTAACACTTTCTGGGCTGTACAGTGTAACAGAAGAGTACAACTTGATATATCCCACATACTGGTTTGGAATTCTGACTGAAACCTAAGGAATGAGAATTTTCATGACTCAATATTTGAGAATGGAACAGTCCTTGGTTTGTTCATATGATTCAAAAAGTGACTCTGTGCTAAAAGCTATGATTTGTTTTGAAAGACTGGAGAGATGAAGATTGTATGCTATAATAGTTTAAATGGTATATAATATATTCAAAATAGAGTGTATTGGGCAAGATTACAATATATATAAAAATAAAAAAAAAGGGGGAAGAATCAGTATTGATAAAAGATATGTTACAGTTTTTTATGCTTTTTGTCACTGAGTTTTAAATATTAAATTATTCAGTTATATGGGGTAGAGATACGCAGTAGAATATGATATATGGTTGGGAGATATTTAATGAGATTATATAGTCTTTTAAAATGTGTGATTGGAATAAGAGATATTTTAAAAGAAGAAATAGTAATACAAAATGCTTATGGGTGAGGAGAGTGGGTTTGCTGGGTTGTTCTTATGACTTCAAGTTATCGCAATATGCATGGGGAGGGATAAGGGTGGGAATAGGGGAGGGGTTTTTGTGTATTATGAATAGATTTTATAAAATTTTAAGAGAGGGAAGGGAATTGTGTAATGATAAATTAAGGGAAATGTTCGGAAAAAGGGAATATTATAATAATTTGAAATTTATGTTGGGAAAGATTTATGACAGTGATAAATATTTAAATGGAACTTAAAATACTTTCACTAAATGTCAACGGTTTAAACCATCCAATTAAGAAGAAGAAAAATCTTTTATTCTTGAAAGATCAAGGTGTTGATATATGTTTCATTCAAGAGACTCATCTGTCAGCAGTAGAGTCTCAAAAGCTAAAAGGTGGTTGGATTAAGCAAGTTTTTTATGCCCCAGCTGTCAAGAAGAAAGCAGGTGTTGCAATACTGGTAAATAAAAGATGTAATGCAAATTTTAACCTAATCACTGCTGACCCATTGGGAAGGTGGGTGCATGTGGAAATGGTTCTGGGAAATATTTCCATGGCGCTTTTCAATATATAAGCACCTAATTCTAATCAATTTGAATATTTTAAATCTTTACAACAAATATTATTACCACTGGCTGCTTCTAATCTAGTTGTAGCTGGGGATTTCAATGCTGTTGTAGATCCTATTATGGATAAAAAACCTAGTAGAGTAATGAAATCATTAGGGCTAGATAATTTGATACAAAACTGTGATCTGAAAGATATATGGCGAATCTTTCATTTTAATGATCAGGAATTTTCATTTTGTTCCCATGTTCATAAGTCTTTTTAAAGGATTGATTATATATTTGTTTCTAGTACATTAGTTCAACAAGTAACACAAGCCTCCATAGATCCAACTATTTTGTCTGATCATGGTGGGGTGTGGATTAAAATAAAGATAATTGATAAGGAGGATAATAGACCAATCTGGAGATTTGATAATACACTGCTGGTGGAACCAAATTTTATTGAGGAAATGCAAGTGAAAATAAATGAATATTTTCAAATTAATAATACGAAAGATATCTCTATAGAAACATTATGGGATGCTTTTAAGGCAACTATGAGAGGCCAAATTATTTCTTTTTCGGCATATCTTAAAAAACAAATTAAAAAACAATTTTATAATTTGGAACAGGAAATAAAGATATTAGAGTCAAAATTAATTGAGAAATGGGAACATTCTGTATTACAAGATCTCATGAAAGCGAAAGGGAAATATAATGAAATTTCCTCTAAGTTGATTAGAAAAGATTTATTCTCTCAACAAGCAGTGTATTATGGAAATTCAAATAAGGTGGGAAGAATGTTAGCAAATTATCTAAAAGCAAAAAAACGGAAAACAAAGATAGTAATGATTAAAGATGAAAGGGGGAATTCTTATTCTCAAACTGGAATGATTTTAAAACAATTTTTAAATTTTTATAAAAACTTATATTCTTCTGAGACTTATTTAGATAAAGAAAAGGATGGTTTGAGATTTTTAAAGTTAATTAAGGGACTGAAAATTCCTGAGCAAGTAAAAGAAAGTTTAGATAAGCCAATATCATTAAATGAATTGCAAGCAGCACTGAAGTTCCTTAGAGTTGGATCCGCTCCAGGTGGAGATGTTTAGTGGAGTTTTATAAATCATTTCAAATTACCCTGTTGCCATTTTTATTAAATTTGTATCAGACTCAACTTAATAAAGGTTGTATTATGGGTACCATGGCTGAATCATTAACTATAGTTTTGCCAAAGCCAAATAAAGATCCCACACTGGTGTCAAATTACAGGCCTATTTCGTTAATTAATGTTGATGGGAAAATTTTAGCTAAGATTTTGGCTATACGTTTGGCTAAAGCTCTCCCTTTCATTATTGGTATGCACCAAACAGGATTCGTTGCTCAAAGACATTCTTCTAACAACACTAGGCTTGCTCTACATATGTTGAATTTATCCAAAGCTTTAATAGATCCAGTTTTTTCTGTATCACTTGATGCAGAATAGGCTTTTGATCGTGTTGAATGGACCTTTATGTATCAAGCGATGGAGTGGTTCGGTATTGGCTCAGGTTTTATACAAATGGTTCAAGCATTGTATAGCTCCCCCATTGCTAAATTATATATTAATAATAATTTTTCAGAAGGGTTTTAAATTGCAAAGGTTAAAGGACAAGGTTGTCCCTTATCTCCTTTGCTTTTTGATATTGTTTTGGAACCCTTGTTATTAGCCATTCAGCAAACAGAGGGGATTCAGGGGATTCTTCATAAAGGATCGGGAATATAAGATCTTGGCTTATGCGGATGATATATTGCTCTATTTGAGAAATCCTGAGAAAACCATTCCTTGCTTACTTGAATTAATTGAGAATTTTGGAAAATTTTCAGGATATAAAATAAATTGGAATAAATCAGAAATTCTTCCACTCAATGTTCATTGTACAAAAGGATTGTTTGATTCATTTCCCTTTCTTTGGAAGGAGGAGGGAATAAAGTATTTAGGTATTTGGATTAAAAAAACACTGGACGAAACAATGAAAATAAATGAAAAATCATTATTACAGAAGGTTACGGAGATGTGTGAGCAATGGAATCCTTTACATCTTTCATGGTGGGGGAAGAGTCCAAACTATTAAAATTATGATTTTACCTGTGATTTGCTATCAGATGGGAATGTTGCCGGTTTATTTTCAAGGGTCCTTTTATTAAAAATTAAATAGTATTCTTTTAAAATTTATTTGGCTGGGTAAAACTCCTAGAGTGGCTCTGGTATCCTTACAAAGACCAATTTCAGAGGGAGGGGTAAATTTTCCAAATTTCTATAGGTATCATCAAGCCTATATTTTGCGCCATGGTATGTATTGGGTCCTCCCAGAACTCATGGAAACACTCCCTGATTGGTTAGGGGTAGAATGGCAACTCATGTCTCCATTGCGTTTATGCCAGGTACTCAGTATCAAAAGGCCTAGTTACAGTAAAGATAATATCATACTAGTAGACACATGGAAAACGTTGCGATATGTAAGCAATTTAACATCTATTCCAATTCATAAATCTACAAAACAGTCTATATGGGTTAACTCCAAGATCCAAATTGGCGGATCTGGAAGCATTGGATGATAGCAGGAATACAAATATTGGATGACGTTATTTCTAATGGTACCATGCTTGAATTTTCACAGCTGCAAAACAAATTTGGTCTTAATAAATCAGAAAATTTTAGATGGATGCAACTGAAGCATGCCATTCAGGTGGGGTTCCCTGATTGGAAAAACCTTAATAAACATCACAGTTTGGAATTTCTATGTTTTCAGACAGACTTCTTGGGTCACCAGGCCGCCCAGTGGTATAAAGTGTTAGGCGGATTTAATAAAAAGAAATTAAAAAATGGTTTAAGAGATATTTGGAGCATTGAGATTAAGCATGAAATTACTGCATCTCAATGGCCACGAATTTGGTCTTGGAGGATGAAATGTACGGTGTCAGCATCTATGAGACAAACTTGGTTCTTTCTGTTACATAGAGCGTTATGGACCCCCGTTAGGTTACAAAAATTAGATAGTTCTTTGTCTAATAGATGTTGGCATTGTAACTTGGAAGCAGGAACTTTAGATCATTTATTGTTTCATTGCCCATATATTATGAATTTTTGGAAATCAATTTGGGACCAAATTAAAAATTTATTAGATAATCCAGTGGCATTATCCTACGATACTGTGATATTTGGTATGGAAATGAGAGCAAAAAGTCAAATTTCTGCAAATAATAATAAATTACTGCTAATAATGACTGGTGTTGCCATTCAGCAAATTACATACAATTGGAAGGATTAGAGGAGATTGAATTATACCTTTTGGTGGAATTCTTTATGTCACATCTATAAAATGGAAAGATTCATTGCATTGCAAAGAGGATATTTTAAGAAGTTTCAGGATGTGTGGAAACCATTGACAAGATATTGTACAGAGTAACTGAATACGTTTCCCTTAAATATATCAGTTTAAAAGGGTAGGGTGGGGTGCTCAAGAAAGGTACAGAAGACTGGAGACCAATCCTGGACCTAAAATTTGTAAATGTGGTGCTGAGACTACCATACTTCCACATGGAGTCTGATCGGTCAATGAGGTAGTGGCTCCAGGGGAACTCTTAGCTTCCCTAGATCTGACAGAGGCATACCTTCATATTACCATTTTCCTGGACTCCAAGAAAGAGATCCATGACCTTCAAAGGCATTTCCAATTTGCAGATCTGCCTTTCAGGTTGGCAACAGCCCCATGCATCTTTACTCTCTGACCATCATCTGATAACCTTCACAACTCAACACGCTACCCCCCCCAGACATGACCTATCCTCACAAATACATTCAGGAATCTTCAAGCCATTGATTTGTGTGCACTCACTGCCACTATTTCCCCCCTTCTCTCAAACACAACACTATGCAAATCTGACAATGAAGCAGTCTCTTATAATACTATCCTCTCCTCTGCCCTTGATACATTTGCTCCTCCTATTTCACATCCTGTAAGATGCACCAAAACCCAGCCCTGTAGATTTGCTATTTGAGAGTCATGTGATGCATGCTGCCTGTTGAGACGTGCTTCACTTGGGCTCCGCGGACTATCAACTATTAATACCTGTTATTTCCTGCCGATCCAGCTTATACCGCAGCAGTTTTGAGATCTACTAGTGCAGAAATGCAGGGGGAATCCTGCTAAAACCCTAAAATCCAAAGGAAAGCTCAACCTAACCAAGATGGGGAAAGCCTGTTCCGGACCCTGCTTCTATGAACGCCTGGACACAGGAGGTATCGCGCATGGTTATTGATGGCATTGGAGGATCGCCTGAACAAGCTGCAGCCTGTGGTGGAGGGAATAAACAATAAACTTGATTGCCAATCTCCGAGGATATCTGAGGTAGAGCACAGAGTGTCAGAGAGGGAGGACGAGGTGCAGCACATGAGTACTCAGCTTCACTGTATCCATGACATCTTGTTTGTCTGTCTTGCCTGTTTAGATTGTAAGCTCTTTCGAGCAGGGGTTGTTTTCTTACTCTTTGTGACTCTGTGCAGCGCTATAGAAATAATTAATAGTAGTAGTAAATAAATATATATTTTTGAACCTTCTGCCGTGGCTGCTGCTTTTGTTTTTTTATCTTGGATTTGTCAGTTGTGTCCACCTTGCTACACGATGTGCAGTTATGATTGGCGTACCTTGTTTTTTTTGTTTATGGGAATGCCGTCAGAGAACCTAAGATTATGCAGGACCATGGAGCTTTTAAGAAGTTATTAAAAATTAATTTATTTGTTGACGCCTTTCTGTAACTTGCGGCAGTCAGATAATTAGATGCTGGATTAGAGGTTTTATGAATTGCCATTTATGTAACATCTAGGCAAATTATGCAGTGTGTACTATACAGCATGCTGAGGGGTCTAGAAGAACATGTCTCTGTGTTTTGTCGGTTTGCTTTATATTATGTATGTTACCCTGTGAACCGCTTAGATTTAAGCGCTATATAAATTTTTTAATAAATACCCTTACATTCCTTTCAGTGGATGTCTAAATCATTCTGCTTCTTGTGTAGCCATGTTTGTCCCCTTGTGTACTGTACTTAAGTTGATTGTATCTTTTCCATGTATGTGCAGTAGTGCTGCTCGATTTGCGATTCAAATCGATTCACCGATTCACTTTGGGTGAATCGGTTCATTTGCACACAAAAATCGAACTCACCGATTCAAAGGTCGGCCCCCTTGAGACCCGATCGCGTTCAGGCTTTCCCTCTGCCAAGACCGCTGGTGTCCTTCATCTAATGCAGACATGTCAAAGCGAAAGAGCCGGAGGCAACAGGAAAGGCAAACCCAGGAGCTGCCGATCAGGGCTGGGGGGGAGCAAGGGGTGGGTTCTCTCCAGGAAGTGAGTGATCCCTTGACTTAACTCCCCTGTAGGCGCCAGTGGCAGCTGTGGAGGAGCTGCAGCTCATCTCCCCAGGTGGCAGGCTGGGGAAATAGACAGGGGAGGCGAAGGCACTCACAGCCAATGAGCGCAGGAGAAAGAAAAGCGAGTGTGTGATCCGTGGCGGCAGCACTGACGGCAACTTGCAAGCACACTGATTTTTTTTGTAGTTGTTGGCTCTTGGCTGGCTCGTTCCCAAAAGCATTTCTCCTCTCCAGTCCCCGCATCTAACTTTCAGTGTAAGTAAAGGATCTCTCTGCTGCAGTGCTCTCTTCTTTTCCTGAGGCCATGGAATGGGGGGGGGAGAGGGAAGCTGAGGACCTTTCTTTAGGAAAGCTGAGAATTGGGGAGGGGGCTGGGGACTATAGGAGACTCTTTATTTGGGGATGCTATGGGGAAGCTGAGAATCGGGGAGGGGGAATATGGGGCCTATTTCTTTGGAGGTGTTCTGGGCCTGGGGAAGCTGAGAATTGGGGGAGCTGGGGAGGGGGAATATGGGGTCCTTTCTTTGGGGATGCTCTGGGGAAACTGAGAATCGGGGAGGGGGGATATAGTAGTGCCGCCTGATTTCCTTGTTATTGCCTTATTTAAATAAAATATTTAAACTTAAAAAGTTGTGTCATTGAAAATGAATCGAATCCAACAAGGTGAATCAAATCGAATTGAAATATTTTTCACTGAATCGGGGCAGCACTAATGTGCAGTACTGTTGCCTGTTAAACCGTCTTATTTGCTAAATATTGAAGATGCAATCGGGTATCTTACCTAACTTCCAATCATTTTTCTAACATTTGCCAACTTGTTCTCAGCTGGTGCGATAGACAATTACAACATCCATATAGCCAATTTGAAGCTCAAACACTCATATCATTTGAATTCCAGAAGTTGAAAGTGATCCACCAGGGAACTTCTAGGAGGAAACCTTCCCCAGACAAAGCACTGAAACGGAAGTGCTATCAAAAGAGAATTTTTCTCACACAGAAAACTGGTTTTTCCATAAGAATGTTTTTCTAGTTCTACCCTGCTCTTCTTTACAGTAGGTAGTTACATTTCTGTTTGGGCGTGAGTGATATATGTAGGATCCAGTGATCAAGAATGTAAAGGAGAAATGTTTATAGAGAATATCCTTGGCTGAGGGTTCACTTGTTTTCAAGATGTAAACGTACATATTAGAGGCCAAAATGGGTAGACTGCCGCACTGTTAAGGTTTCTCCCAGCAGTATATATGTGATGTTATTGAATATCGCTTTGACTCAGTCGTCCTCCGTGTTTTGCTAGACCCCCTAGTGACTAGTTTTCTGGGGTGCCACTTTCTAACGCAACCGATACAGAAACGCTGCGCGCATGATTTAGTCCTTTTGCACTGCAGCAGGACACTTCCGAGGACTGTTTGTATGGTAGAGGGGGGGATTGCGCTCGATTTACTTTTAATGGATAAAAAGGCAATCCTTTTCCGATAGTCGTAGATTTTAAATTTGTATAGAGCAGAGGAAAAGAGAATTTGGGGTTCATCCGAGACTTAATGGCATAAGCGCTGCTGGAAGCGGACGTGCGCTGGAGATTGCTGATCGTTCGCCTGTCGCGTGTAGGGAGCAGATGGGTAATTGCTTTTGATGTAGGTGTAACAGGAGAGCAGCAGCATTGCGCTGTAATCCGCTAGATCCCTTCTTAGTGCAACGGACGTAAATACGTTTGAACCAGGCCGATCGTATGTTCTATCGAGCAGTGGTAGTGGCCTCAGTTAACTGGGCCTCTGCATTGCTGCATTACATCGCTTCCTTCCTGGCAAACGTGATTTTGGCTTTGTTTTGCTTTGGAAAGCCAGTTGAGATGTAATTCACGCTCTGCGGTAGGAATGGGTTTTATGCCTTTTTTTTTTTTTTTTTTTACATTTTGCATCCCCTGAATTCTGCGGCCTCTTTCTGGATGAACACCAGAATAATTCAGGCCCGGCAGATGGGCGGGAGGCACTGAGAAAGGGGGCTGGTAAGGGCTCAAGGCAGTTCCTGACCCTGAGGACTTGCGGCCAGGCAAGCGCGCACACGAGCTCCAGAGCCTGAAGGACTGGGACCATCTGGGAAGCGCACGGCCTGGAGCGGCCGCGGATTGGCTGGGGGGAGACCTGGAGGGGCGGGGCCCGCCGAGAGGGGCGTGACGTCAGGCGGTGTCTGGGCCGCGCGTCTGGGGATGGAGTGCTCGAGCCGCTGTTTGCAGTTTATGCTGACTGCAGCCCCAGCCTTTGTGCGCCCCTCTGCCGTCGTCCCCACCATGCTGGACTGAGCATTGCAGCCATCACTGCCGCTGCCTGCGAGCTGTGCTGCCACCGAGACGATGGTGAGAGACAGTGGGGGGAGGGGGGGAGGATGCAGAAAAGGACTGGGCTGTTGGGGAGGGGGAGGCAAGGAGTTGGGTTTGGGTGTTTGAGAGGGTTGAGATTTGAGCATGGGGGGAGGCTTTGAAGGGATCTGCTTTGAAGATGAGGGGAGGTGGTGTGGGGTTTCTGTTGTGTGGTCTGAGTCTGTTTATTGGGTGGGGGAGGGGGTACAGCTGCTGATTTTGGGATGCTGGAGGTGATTTTCTGTGAGTACGGCTGAAGTTCAGTGTTTGGGTTTGATATTAATGTGGGGATAAGTAAGAGAGAACATGGGTGGCTGTGCTTAAAAAATCTGGTGCTTAAAGAGAAGACTTGGTGGTACATAAGGACTACAAGGCCCAATGTCAGTACCGCAGACTCCTTGATTCCTAGTTTTAACCTCGCTTCTCCTTGCAGAGACCGGCAGATGTGTTTGCTCAGGCTTTCTTGAATAGTTACTATTTTTGCCCCTCACATCTCCTATGAAAAGACACTTTAGTGTGGCCAGATTCCTTCCTTATATTATTACTCATGAAATTTCCCTCCTTCCTTACCACATCTTCCGTTCTATTTAATAATAGTTATTTCTTGTACAATATTTACAAGCAACGAAGGATGTATGTCAGCTATACCCTCTTTTTTAATTCCCAAATTATGCATATCTAGATATTTAATTTGTGCTGAGTGAAATGAATGTATTGGAGGGCCAGGGATGGTTGTGAGATTTATTTCTCATGACCCTGACCCATTTTGCTTCAGACCCTCTTAGCTCTGAAAGTCTTTCTTCCTCAATTTTAATGGAAGCTTTGCTGCTTCAGCATTTTCTCCACAAAGGGGGAACCCTTCCAGAGAATAGCATAAAATCCTTGGCTTGTGTGTGGGGTTTTTTTTTTTCTTCTTTTCCCAAGTCTTGGATGATATCCACTTTTAATGTTTATTTTTAATGCTTTGACAGAATTCCTATCCTGAGTACACAAGACCTGACTGGTTCAAAGCCTGATTTCCACAGAGCTAATCTGAGCTCTTCTTTCTGTTAGGCTCAGCAATCAGTTAACTTACTAGTGGTGTAGCCTGTACTAGAATGGTGTCAAGACAGATCGGGTTTAGAGTGGAGTTGTCATGCAACTTGATGAAGTAATAGGTGAAGAATGAGCTTGAATGATGAATGAAATTGTAAAAGTGTGTGTGGGGGGAGGGAAGCAGTGTCATTGGTACTGAAAGACTGTTGTTACTCTATATAGCACTACAAAAAAAGAGACTTTTGGAAACCTAATGTTTATTTCTAGAGATTGCTCAGTGCTGGAAAACTGCTCACAATGGTAAAGGGGAAAGAACCCCTAGAAAGACATTGCTACTATGAGTGTCAGTACCACGTGACTTTTCTGCTCTGTGGAGAGACAGAAGGTCATCAGAGCAAGTGGAAGAAATACAAAAATAATTTCTTTTTATGGGCTTTTCTTTTCTTTTTTAATAAAAAAGACTAGGAAAAAAATCAACTTCCAAATTTGCTTTCATATGCTGCATGTACATATTACATTATATGAATTCATTTGACACAATGTGAGAATTAGCAGTAAATTTGAGAGTTTGAGGTAATTCCCAGCATATTACAAGTGAGGTTAATTTCAGACATATGCACTGAGCGAATCCAGTTGGAGATCCTGTCTAGTGAGAGACATTTAGTCTTGAAGGACAGCCTAATTCTGTACTGTGTTTTCCTTCTGATTTGCAATTTAGAACCTTGCCTCCAGCTATTTTTGATCAACCCCTCCCTCAGCTCCATGTCTGGAAATCCTGCACTGGAGCTCAACCTAAGAATTTACAATATGTAATTTGACTGCTGCCAGTACTGAGGATTAGAGATTTACCATAGGGACAAATTTTTCCCTGTCCCTGCAGGAACTGAATTTCCCTGCCCCATTCCCATGACTTTTTTTCACTGTCCCTGCCCCATTCCTGTAAGCTCTGCCTTCACCGCACAAGCCTTGAACACTTATGATTTTAAAGCAGTTGAGGCTTGTGCAGATGAGGGTGGAGCTTGCAGGAATGGGGCAGGGAAAGGAAAAGATCTCACGGGGATGGGTTGGGAAAATTAGTTCCCGCAGGGATAGGGAAAAATTTGTCCCCTTGTCATTGTCTACTGAGGATCTTTTCTTCAAAAGCTCATGTGTTAAGCACATGTAAAAAGAGTTTCTGAAATTTACAGTAGAGGTTAGAAGCAAGCTTCACAAGTTTGTAGCCATTCCAGGCCCCTCTCATGTACGCTGCAGATTTCACCTCTCTATCAGTGATAATACCGAGTCACCAATGGCATTTAATATGGAGGTACATTTCTCCCTGTGCCCCATTGAATACTGGGGAGAGAGTGGTGCAGTGGTTAAAGCTATAGCCTCAGCACCCTGAGGTTGTGAGTTCAAACCCACGCTGCTCCTTGTGACCCTGGGCAAGTCACTTAATCCCCCCATTGCCCCAGGTACATTAGACAGATTGTGAGCCCACCGGAACAGACCGGGAAAATGATTGAGTACCTGAATAAGTTCATGTAATACACCGTTCTGAGTTCCCTTGGGAGAACGGTATAGAAAATGGAATGAATAAATAAATATTAGCTTCAATGGCAGCTCTAGCAGTGGGGGAAGTGAAGTCAGTGCTGGAAGGACTTCCACAGTCTGTGTCCTGTTTATGGCAAGACAGATCAGGATGGGTTGAAGTTAACTTCGATGGCAACTTTAGTAGTGGGGAAGTGAAGCCGATGCTGGCAGACTTGTATGGTCTGTGTCCTATATATCTACAAATGCACGTGAATAGAACAATCTAGTGCAGGGGTGCCCACACTTTTGGGGCTTGCGAGCTACTTTTAAAATGACCAAGTCAAAATGATCTACCAATAATAAAATTTTTAAAAACACAAAGCACACTGTACGCAGAGAAAATGTTAATTATCATTTATATTCCGGTTTTTTATCAAAGAGGTCAAGGCAGATGACTTTATGCAATGTCACCTCAGTAACAACTATACAAAAATAAACAAATATACCCCTTCCTTTTTTACTAAACCGCGAGAGTGGTTTTTAGTGCAGGGAGCTGCGCTGAATGCCCCGCACTGCTCCCTGCGCTAAAATCCATTACTGCAGTTTAGTAAAAGGGGGCTATAGTGCAAAATATAGACAGAAGATATAAATTCTCAAAACGGACACATTTTGATCACTAAATTGAAATTAAAATCATTTTTCCTACCTTTGTTGTCTGGTGATTTCATGAGTCTCTGGTTGCACTTTCTTCTTCTGTGCATCCAATATTTCTTCTTTCAGCCTTCTCTCCTCCAGACCTCATTTCCTCCCCCAACTTTTTCTTCCTCTCTCCCTGCCCCCTTCCCTTTCTTTCTGTCTCCCAGCCCCCCCCTTTCTTTCTGTCTGTCTTTCTCTCTCCGTCTCCCCTTTCTTTCTTTCTGTCTTCCTATCCCCCCTTTCCTTCTGTCTCTCTGCCTGCTCCCTGTCTTTATTTTTCCCTGCCCTCCCCCAAGCCACCACTGCCACAATCAGGGAACAGGCCCCCAAGCCACTGCTGCAGAGTTCTGAGCTCTCCCTGTTTCAAATAGGATGCAGAAGCGCCGGGCCGACCAGCCTTCCCCACTGACGTCAATTCTGATGTTGGAGAGGAAGTTCCGGCCCCGCCTGGAAAAGACATAATGTGACCCACACGAGATTGAAAAGAAACAAAAACCTTTAAGCACTTACTTGTTTCAAGCCATATTAGTCTTGTAATTGTAACAGATTTAAAAATGGCGCCCGGGTTTTAACCAGGACGCCAACAGTAGTAACCAATCACATTGAGACACATCCACTCTGAAATTGAATGGACAAAGCACGTCATTGACAAAAAAATGAAAAATAGACCAATAGGGAGACAAAACATCACCAAAAGAAAGCAGTGCTAAAAACAGCTGGTTTTAAAAAAAACAACAAACCACTTGTCAATCAATATTGCTGTTCAATCTCTTTGGTTGCACGGACTTAAGTCTATGTATCCAGCGCTGTTCTTTGCGGTGCAAGAGTTTTCCTCTGTCACCTCCTCTTCTTTTTGCCAGTTGTAGATCAATCACAAAATAATGTAGATCCTCAAAATGATGTTTGAATTGTATGCAGTGCTTCTAAACATGCCCTTTTAATATTTGTCTCTCAAATATGATAAAATAATTGAAGAAAAATAGAAAACGTAAATTTAAATGCAAAAAAACTAGACACTAGTATTGGATTACTGGTTAATGCACAAGAGCCAATGATGAAAGTCACCACGTAATTTCTTCCTGCGGTTCAAAATGACAACAGTGGTGGAGTGGTGGGACTGAGGCATTTGCATTTAATCAATTACTACTTTAAGAGAAGATTTGGTATCTAGTCCTATTTCTTACCTTTTAATATTTGAGCAATGTTCGCTGAGGTGCACCTTAGGTTCGCTGAGGTGCACCTTAGATTCTCGTTCGGTCTTCCCAACATACAACTTGTTACAGGGACATGATATAATATAAATGACAAATTTACTATTGCAGTTGCTGAAATGATTGATCTTATAAATTTTGCCATCAACTGGGTTTACAAAGGAGGTCAGTTGTAAAGTAACAATACAGTTGACACAATGTCCACATTTGTAATGGCCCTGCGGTAGGTCAAATTGTGACTTTTCTTAAATGTATCAGATGGACTTACTATTTCTTTGATGTTCTTGCCGTGGGAAAATGCAATTCTCAATTTTATATTTTTGAAACACAGATGTGTTTGAACAATTCCCCAGTGTTTTCTTTTTTTTTTCCCCCCAAGTCTTTATTCATTTTAAAAGCCAACACAAAGTGCAACAGATTAACCAACAATTGATACAAAGAAAAAAAAACAGCACTTATTACATGAATTGTATTTTCTTTTATCTTTTTGTTAGGTGTAGCTAAAAAAAAATTGTTTTTTTCAGTATTTAATTTTAATTTAAAAGCAGTCATCCAAAGCTCGATCTGATTTAAATATTTGCTAAAAAATTAATAAAACCAGGTGACAAATAGGTTAACGGTATAACCACAGTGATATCATCTGCATAAATATAAATGTTGAGCTTTAGATTTTGCAGCAAATTATCCAACGAAATAAGATAGATATTGAACAAAGTCGGAGATAAAGGGGAGCCCTGCGGCACCCCCGCAAGTGTTGTCCTAGCTATAAGATAAGCTATCGTCCTTAAACACCCGGTAGGATCTTTTGCCCAGGAAACCGTGGAACCAGTTTAAAACATTTTCTGCAATACCAATGGATTCCAGACAATCAAGTAAGATGGTATGATCCACCAGGTTAAAGGTGTGCGGTGTGTGTCTCTCTGTCTTTCCAGTTGGATTTCGCTCTTTAAGTTATTTCCAGACACAGTGGTTCCAATACAAAGCGGATTTTAGTCCACTTGCATTGCACAAGGCTTTTGTCTTTATTGAAAAATTACCGAGGAGGTTTTTTACGCCAGTGATTTCACTTTACCCCGGTAAATCTCCACCTGTTTATAACTTGAATTCATCAGTTTGGTGGAGGGGGGAATCTGAGGCTTTTTCCTCCTCTTGATAATCTTCATAGATAATCTTCTTGATTATCATGTCTCCCCACTCCTGGCCAAGCTCCACTGGCTTCCAATAATCGCCAGGGTCCACTATAAATGCGCCTGTTTAACTTTCAAAATCCTATATGGTATCCTCCTTCCCTTTATCCCTCTTTCTTGGAATTCCTCAAACCCTAATACCACCAGATCCTCCCACAAATTAAAACTATCCTTCCCCTCGCTAAAAGGCATTTCCCACACAGGAAAGCTAGGGACCTCCCTCCACTTCAAAATCACTGAGCTCTGGAGCAACCTTACCTCCCCTCTTCGGAACTTGAGCTCTCTCCAAGTTTTCCGCAAACATCTGAAAACCTGGCTTTTCTCAAAAAATGTAAGTCTCCCTCCAACTTAGGAATCAAGGAAGCTCTTATATCTTGGCATCCCAAGTCCTCTAAATTTTCTTCACACTTCTACCTCTAACCCTCTGTTGTAGTTCCTTCCTATTTCTCCTACTGTAAACCGCGTCAAGCTCTACGAACGTGGAGATGATGCGGTATACAAACCTAAGGATTAGATTAGATTAGAAGAAGCGTTGTTGAAGTGCTGGTTGTGGGCTATCCGGTCTTTGTTTTGGAACCCTGTGTCTGTGATAACACGATGACTTCTCTTCATAGATTCCATTGGTTTTTCATGATTAGTTATACTGTGCTGAAAACCAGGTCGAATGTGTGGTTGTATTATGTTGGTTTTTCGAAGGGCTTGTGTTGGATTTGCTACCACCAGGTCAAAGGCACAGCTTAGGTCCAACTGCAAAATCATAGCGCTTGTGCCTTGACTAAAAAGGGAATGTAAATAATTTAATAGCGAGGCCATAACTGTTTCTGTGCAGAAGCCAGACCTAAAACTTGATTGGTTATTATGCAAGATATTAAACTTGTCTAAATAAGTAGTCAGTTGAACCCGTGCTCTGGGGCTCTAATGGTACCACTGTCAGTGCCGGCTTCCCTTCTCTACTCCCCCTGGGATGCAACTTCCAGTTGAGGAGGGAAGTGAAGGGAAGCCGGCACGGACAGTGGTACCATTTGAGCCCAGAGCACGGGTTCAAGCCGCTTGCTGCCGTTTTTTTAGTTTGTTTGTTTTTTTTAAAGTCAGGCGGGAACTTTTGGTGGCTGAACTTTCGGCAGCTCTTCAGTGTTGAGCAGCGGCGGCAGATGGCAGCCGGGTGCTCACATAAATTAGCCAGGCGCAGTGCCTGGCTAAAAGGCGCTAGGGAGAACACTAGTCTGTTATTGAGAAAGGCATGGGGGAAGCCACTGCTTGGCTTGTATTGGTAGCATGGAATATTGCTACACCTTGGGTTTTGGCCAGGTACTAGTGACCTGGATTGGCCACCGTGAGAACGGGCTACTGGGCTTGATGGACCATTGGTCTGACCCAGTAAGGCTATTCTTATGTTCTTATAAGTTTATTATAGTTGGCATTACAGATGGATGATTCCTGGATACCCATGTCATATCTAACTCTTCTTCTTCAGCACTTAAGGTTTGACCATAGTACTGGATGTTGACAATATTTGCAAGAAATTGAACTGGAGACAATGCTTGTCCCATTCGTTTTTTTAATGCTTGTCTTTCACCATGATGAAGAAGTAGTCCATTTCCCATTCATCATGAAATGGTAGGGTTTGCTCTTCTTTGGAACACTCATCTTCGTTATACTGGGGTGGCTGGATGTAAGAAGTATAAACACTGGCTGAATCGGGTCCAAAACTGTCACTGTCCCAAAGAATTAAAGATCAACAGGAACTGAAGACCTCTGGATGATGTGCAATACAAGAACTGGAGATGCTGAAACCACACATGCAGTTCTAAAAGTAAAAATAAGAATTCATCATACTGGCACCAATAATCAAATGCCACCAACAGTCATCAAAAAAAACTCAAACACCTGTCCAGCAAACCAGATAAAATCAAATACCACCACACGTGATTTAATAAATTCTGCATACAGTGTAGAATCAACACAAAGGCAAGGTGAAATAAAATTGCAGCGGCAAGCAAAAGTCACAGTGGTTTGAACCAATTTGAAGGCAAGACATAGGCAAGTTAGAACAAAATTGGAAAAGCCCGCCAAAATCGCCAAATTCTTGACACTTTGTTGTGTCTGCCCGAAAACGTTTAATGAAAGCGGACTATAACGTGACCAAAGACCAGCACACGACACAACTAATACAGTAAGTGTATTCAGGTAAAGCCCGGGTGAATGGATATCTCCCGGTATATAAGACACTTCTAAGGGGTGTTGGGGGTGGGGCAGGAATGGGTGATCTGAGAGGCAGGAGACCAGGTATGATGCCGGGCCTGTGGCATATCATCGTGGGGCTTGGGCAGCGGCCCCCTGGGATACCCACAAATTATTGGCACGAAAACAACAAGCACCCCCAATACACCCACAGGCAAGATTCCCACAGACAGGCAAAAGATTAGCAGCGGCGGCAAGCCCTCGGCAGATGACCTGCCGGTACGAGCTCTCTCCTAGCGATGGGGCAAGCTGCTGGAGAGATGGAGCCAAATGGGGCTGGCAATCTACCTCTGACCCATCCATGATCTACAGGTAGATTGCGATTTACCTGTTGGACATGCCTGGTATAGAACTCAGTGTGTGTTCTGCATGCAATTTTCTGCACCAAGTCTCCTGCATTTTGGGGACAAATTTGTCTTAACCACACAAGCCTCGAACACATGATTTTAAAGTGTTCAAGGCTTGTGCAGATGAGGACCAAGCATGCAGGAATGGGACTGGGATTTTGAGATCCCGCAGGGATGGGGACATTCTTGCTCTTGGCTCCTTCCTCAGTTACATGTTTTGGTCCCTGGGCTCTTCTGCTGTATTTTCCCTCCCTCAACATACACACAGGGATGAAGTCCTTAGATGACACATTCTAATATTAATAATTTGCATAATATCTAGATATGCATAATTTGGGAATTAAAAAAGAGGGTATAGCTGACATACATCCTTCGTTGCTTGTAAATATTGTACAAGAAATAACTATTATTTATATATGCTGCATTGATCAGACATACATATAAGCAGTCCGTACTCTGTGGCACTTACAATCTAGGACACACAGAGAGAAATAAGAAAATCTGATTTAAACAGTGAAGCCATGATTGGAAAGAACTAAACCATAAGAAAATAAGAATTGCAGTACTGGGGCAGACCGAAGCCATCAAGCCCAGTATCCCGTTTTCAACAGTTGCCAACCCAGGACCCATGTATCTAGCTAGATCCCAAGTAGTAAAACAGATTTTTTTTGCTGCTTATCCTAGGAATAAGCAATGGATTTCCCCAAGGCATCTCAATAATGGCCTGTGGACTTCTCTTTTAGGGAATTACCCAAACCTTTTTTAAACCCCGCTAAGCTAACACATTTTACCAGACAGGTTATGAGCAGGACCACCAGTGTCCCATGATTCTGTGACAGTGGGAGGGCCTTCAAAATCCACCTCTTTCTGCAGAATTCCCCATTTCTCCATGGAATCAAGCACCAACAGCCAATGGCTGCTACATCTCTCCCTGCTTAGTAAGATCTCGGCTACTTCTTAGCACAGCAGGTGGGCTCATCAAGTTACACTTCCCTTTCTGCTTCTGGCCTGGGGGAAGAGGTCTGCTCTGATCCCATGTGTTATAAAGCAGAAGTGCCAGGCCAGAAGCAGTGAGGGAGGACACAACTTGAAACAGAGTGCTCTTGCTGTACTGGAAAGAAGCTGGGATTGCATCTTCTTGCTGCCACGTGAAAGAGGTGCAGTGGGTGGTGGAGGCAAGGGAAGAATGAGTGCAGGAGGTAAAAGGAGATTGAGAAGGTTTGGTGTTGGAAGGAGGGTTTGAGTGGACTGACCTTTTTGTCTTGATCTTTAATCCCCTCTTTCCTTCCTCTTCCCTGTTATTGTTATACTCCATCTCTCTTGAAATCTGTTCTCCATTTCCCCCTGACATCTGTTCTCTCTGCTGAGATTTCCTCTCACCTCATTCTCCAGATCTCTTCCCCATTTTTTTTTTTTCTCTCGTCCCTTCGCAGGACCAAATCAAGTAACTGGGCCCACAAATACCAGAAAATTACTTTTCTGAAATGAAGACAACCCCAAAGCATAATTTAATATATAAATATATGAAAGTCTATAGAATGTGCTACAAATGCTGCGTAAACAAGGAGCTATGTTTGTAAGTGAGATAAAGACCTGAGCGAGCTGGAAAATTTGAGAGTGCTAGCCTCACTAGGTTTTAAGAGTGATCAGGAGTAACTGACCCACTTAAGTGACTGGTCATTAAGATAGCAGTTTGTGCAGGATGAGAAAAATCAGCTGCAATCAAAGGGAAATGTTCTGTCAGTTACTCAAACTCAGATCCATTAGCGCGTGTTTTTCTGGAGGTGGGTAATTTTTCAAATAGACTGTTTATTCAGGTAACTGATTTTTGGAAATTGCCCTCATATAAACAGGTTTATTAAGCAACAAGATGTACTATTACGCATTTTTACAGGGGGTGATCTCTAAGTGGGCTGGTATTGATGATGATAATTGTTGCTGAGTTTGCAGAAATCTCAAGGAGGGACCTGAAAGTTAATGGAGGGGTGGGGCAGTTGGCCAAAGATTCAGCTAGGGCAGGGGTAGGCAATTCCAGTCCTCGAGAGCCAGAGCCAGGTCAGGTTTTCAGGATCTCCACCATGAATATGTATGAGATGGATTTGCATGCACTGCCTCCTTGAGATGCAAATCTATCTCATGCATATTCATTGTGGATATCCTGAAAACCTGACCTGGCTCTGGCTCTCGAGGACCGGAATTGCCTACCCCTGCGCTAGAGGCCTGCTTATCCTCAGAAGTGTCCGGAGACTACTGACATTTCTTTGTAGGCCCTTTCCTGCTCTGGTTTATGCTGGAGAGAAGTGCAGGTTTTGGGTCCAGCAGTGAGCAGTCTGGTCAGGCAGGCTGGCTTTTGCTTTGCTTTCCATTCTGTCTTCATAGACTTGGTAGCTGGTGTAGTTATAAATTGTCATGAATTTCCTCTCTCGTAAAGAGTGGCTATTTTTACCTATGTTGTGTCTGAACAGGATCTCTGGCTCCATTTAGCTTCTGAATAAGCTCTTTTTTTCCTGCTTTGTCCCTCTTCGGAAGACGCTTATGGCACGTTCGTGTGCTGGGTCTCCAAGTTTTCTGCTCTGTCCTAGTTGGTGGCCTTCAGGCATCAGGAATAGTTCCAAAACCTCTCGTTAGCTGCCTGTCCTGACTGGATTATTTACTTTACTTTTCATTGCTAGTAATGTGAAACAGAGCAAGAAACTGAGATCTCTGTGTGCATGTATGTATGTACCACCTCATTTCCACACATATGGGAATGCTTAGAGTGTAGTGTACTCATTTGCACTCCACCCTCTTGCATTTTTAGTCCTTGTTATGTCATGGGAGTTGCACATTTCCTTAGAACCCCTTTAAATTCTGTCAGCCTTGCTGGAAAACGGCCTATTGTGGAAGCCTGGAACGATCAAGTAATTTTTAAATACAGGAAGCTTTCCTGCCGCCAATATCCTTTCTAGCTGCCCTGTTTTCCTTCCTGAGTAAGTGCAGCATGAGAGGGGAGCAGGCTGAGTAGCCAGGAGAAAAAGGAGTGCTTCCTTGCAATATTGGACAGACTTGTATGGTCTGTGTCCCACACACGGCAAGAGACAGAGTGGTCAAATCCAGCACGGAGGCCAGTGTTGGACAGGCTTATACGGTCTGTGTAACTTCAGCATTTGGAACCTAGGACAATACCAGGTAGACTTTACAGTCTATGACCCAGAAATATCAAAGAGACAAGTTAATTTATCATGTATTTTTAATGGGTATAACAAATGAGTAGACCGTTCAGGTCTTTATCTGCCACCATTTACTATGTTCTGCACGTGGCGAGAGACAGGTGAAGGTTTGATAACTCCAGTGTGTTGTTCATTTTATTGTCACATACTGCAAGTAAGGGAACTGCATCTTAAGAAGGGAGGGGCAGGCATGTGGTGTACTGCTGACAGTATTCGACTTATCATCCCATCTTGTTTGGCTGCCTTTATGGCTGGCATGGTGGTGGTGGCTTCACAAACAGCGTTTAAACATGGGTGACCTGGGCCTACACAGAGTGATGGGTGAGGCTCTAGTCGCATTGTTGGATCGTGAGGGTCATTTTCTGCCATCATTTACTGTGTAATGTAAAAGCTAAGGCTGCAGTAAGAGACTAGCTATTGTTATCTTGGATTAATAAGTCAGGGCTTTCCTGATTTTGCTAGCTTTGTCGGGCTGGAACAAATTAGACATTGTGGAGGCAATTTAATAAAGACATTTTCCTATGCAGAAGACTTAACAAAGCTATTCCAGGGGTTCTGGGCATAAAAGTACTCTGGGGAGACAAGAAGATGAGAACTTTTGAGACCTGCATTTGGGCATATTCTGGGCAGAGGGTAGGTAATTTACACATACACTTTTATGTGGCCCGCAGTCCAATGCCCCTGATGTTATCTTGTAGCTGGCTCCCTGTTCTTCACAGCCGCAGTGTGCATGAAGCCACTTGCAGCGGCTTCTCGTGCATCCTGCACCTGAGCCAAAGCCTTCTCTCTGACGTCCAAGACCAAGAAAATGTGCCACAGAAACAAAATTTTCAAACACATCTGGATAAGTTACCTCCATGTTGCATCTTATGAACTCCAGGAAGCTCTCTTTGATCTCATGCAAGTACTATGGAGAGTATTAACAATAAATTTGACAGACTGGAGATCATGACTGAAGTCTACAAAATCCTGAGTGGAGTAGAATGGTACAAGTGGATCGTCAGAAATTATAAAAACTAGGGGACACTCAATGACGTTACAGGGAAATATTTTTTTAAAACCAATAGGAGGAAATATTTTTTTCACTCAGAGAATAGTTAAGCTCTGAAATGCACTGCCAAAAGTTGTGGTAAAAGCGGATAGCGTAGCTGGTTTTATGAAAGGTATGGACAATCTCCTGGAGGAAAAGTGCATAGTCTGTTATTAAGAAAGACATGGGGGAAGCCACAGCTTGCTTGGATCAGTAGATTGGAATGTTGCTACTCTTTGGGGTTTGGCCAGGTTCTAGTGAAATGGATTGGCCACCATGAGAACAGGCTACTGGGCTTTATGGACCTTTGATCTGACCCAGTAAGGTTCTTATACTCCACATACTCTAGTTTAGAAATTAGGTTAATTATAGTACTGTCAAAGTATGTGCAAAACTAACTTATTTGAAGACACTGCCTGGATATTTCTATTAGGCTTTTCTCACTTAAAAATTATTTCTGTATGGAATAAGTAACCCCTTAGTATAACCTTGCCCTAGGTCAGAGCTTCCAAATTAGCCGGTTGAGCTGTGGAGGGTAATTTATAACAGGTGTACAGGCATCTATCTGAACCCTATTTTATAAAAAAGATACACATAGTAGATACCTATGTGTCTGTATAAAATACTGGGATTAATTGGCAAAAACTGTGGCTAGATTGCTCCGGAGAAGGTGTTATTGTTAGCACAAAGTATATGTGTAAATTACCTACCCTCTGCCCAGAATATGCCCAAATGCAGGTCTCAAAAGTTCTCATCTTCTTGTCTCCCCAGAGTACTTTTATGCCCAGAACCCCTGGAATAGCTTTGTTAAGTCTTCTGCATAGGAAAATGTCTTTATTAAATTGCCTCCACAATGTCTAATTTGTTCCAGACCGACAAAGCTAGCAAAATCAGGAAAGCCCTGACTTATTAATCCAAGATAACAATAGCTAGTCTCTTACTGCAGCCTTAGCTTTTACATTACACAGTAAATGATGGCAGAAAATGACCCTCACGATCCAACAATGCGACTAGAGCCTCACCCATCACTCTGTGTAGGCCCAGGTCACCCATGTTTAAACGCTGTTTGGATTTGGCCCACGGGCTTTGAGTTTGACACCTGTGCTCTAGAGTTTACTTAACCTCTGGGGAATGTCTTTTTGGTTTCTCTTTGTTGGGCTTGCTGGAAAATCAGAGTGGAGAAGGATACCATGCAAGGAATTCTGGATTTGAAGTGGAAAATCGGAGTGGAGAAGGATACCATGCAAGGAATTCTGGATTTGACGGCAGTGATTCCTCCGCCAGAGGAGCAGGATCTTGATTGTTATTCCATCTATTTATTGGTTCCCAAAAAGGAGGTGCCTTCCATCAGATTTTAGACTTGAAAAGTGTCAATCATGCTCTTCAGGTACTATCTCTTTGTATGGAGACCTTGCGGTCAATCATAGTTGCAGTACAGCCAGGGGAATTCCTTGCTTCTCTGGATATGGAGGTTGTACATTGGGCCAGAGCTCACATGAAGCCCCTACAGTCCAATCCTGTCTAGATGGCCTCCATACACGCAGTAATTGGAAGACAGAGCTTAGCCCACCAGAGTGTTTGGTGATGGATGGTGGAGAGTCATCTGTTAAGAGGGGTGAGTTTACAACCCTTGCAGTGGATCTAGGTCACCACAGATGCCAGTCTTTCTGTGTGGAGGGAGGCTGCTTGAGTGAGAAGGCCAGCTGGTCAATCAGTGTGCTGGAGACCAGAACGATACACTTGGCACTGCTATCCATCCTGGATGTGATTTAAGGAAAGGTGGTGCAAATGTTGTTGGACAATGCCACGGCCATGGCCTACATGAATCACCAAGGGGGCACAAAGAGTCTTTCGGTGGCCAGTGAGGCGGCTCTCCTCATGGCTTGGGTGGAGGTTCAACTCTCAGATCCATTTGCGGCGCATGTCGCAAGTGTGGACAACGTTCAAGCAGACTATCTCACCAGACATCTTCTGGATCCAGGAGAATGGCATACATTCGGAGGTCTTCGCCTGAATCGTGAGCAAGTGGGGTCTGTCAGTCATGGATCTCATGGCGATGTTGCCCATTTCCCAGGTCTCTCATTTCTTCAGTGGAAGAAAAGATTTGCAAATGAAGGAACTGAATGTGCTAGTTCAACACTGGCCTTCTCAGGGGCTGTTATATGCGTTTCCGCCATGGCCTCTGATAGGCAGAGTCATTCAGCAAATTGAGAGGTATGACAGCCTGGTGGTATTGCTCATGGTACAGGGATCTGGTACATCTCCTAGAGGAGGATCCTGTTTGGCTGCCACTTCAGGAAGATCTTCTGACTCAAGGTCTGGTGCAGATGGAGGTTCCAGCTCGGTTCTCACTTATGGATTTGCTCTTGAGAGGGTGCAACTGAGTAAAAAGGGCTTTTCTCCCACAGTCATTGCTATATTGTTGCAGTCTAGAAAAAGGTTTACTTTGCTCACTTATTTGCATGTTTGGCATATCTTTGATCTTGGTGTGTCGACCGGCACGTAGTTCTCTCAAGTCTTCGATCCTGGACATTCTGGAGTTTTCCCAGGATGGTTTGGATAAGGGCTTGTCTTTGTTTTCTCTGAAGGTTCAGTTGGCAACCTTTCCTGTTTCAAGGTCTTATTTGCAAGCATTCTATAGCTTCTTGTCTGGATGTTATCAGTTTTCTTTTGCGGGGTCTGTCTCATTCGCCCTTCCATCCGTTCTGCCTTAGGACCTTAATTTGGTCTTGTCAGTCCTCATAGCAACTCCATTTGAGCATTTGTTGGGTTGCACCCTGAAAGGTCTGTTTTTCTCGGGGTCTTGTCCTCAGCTCAGCGCATCTCAGAATTGCAGGCCCTTTCATGTTGGGAGTCTGTTTTGCTTTTTTCGAGACTACTGTAACATACTTCTCTCGGGCCTCCCACACACCCATCTCTCACCTCTTCAATGCATTCAAAATTCTGCTTCACGACTCATATTCCGTGAGAGCCACTATTCTCACATTACTCCTCTCCTCAAGTCACTTCATTGGCTCCCCGTCCATTTCCGTATACAGTTTAAACTCCTCATGTTGACTTACAAGTGCACTTGCTGTGAAGCCCCCCAATATCTCTCCTCACTTATCTCCCCCTATTCCTCCCCCCATGATCTCTGCTCATCGGGCAAGCCCCTTTTGTCTGTACCCTTCTCTTCCACCACCAACTCCAGACTCCATCCCTTCTTTTCTGCAGCACTGTATGCCTGGAATAGGCTGCCTGAATCAATACGTCATGCTCCATCCCTGGCAGTGTTCAGATCCAAGCTAAAGACCCACTTTTTTGAAACTGCCTTCAATTCTTAACTCCCAGTCACTGCTGTCAGATACCTATACCCTAAACCTATACTTTATCATTTCCTCTATCATAATCTCCCCAACCCTTAAATGTCCTGTCTAAATTAGATTGTAAGCTCTTCTGAGCAGGGACTGTCTATTGCATGTTAAAATGTACAGTGCTGCATACGCCTTTCAGCACTATAGAAATAATAATTTATTTATTTTAAAGATTTCTATACCGTTTACAGCTAAATGGTTAACAGAATGTACATACATAATTTTAAGAACATAAAATAAATATACAGACAAGCCTTAAAATTCATAGCTAAAAAATACTAACATAATTTTGGATAAAAACAGAGCTAAAGAGTCATGGCTAAAAATTAATAGCATATCATGGATACAGATGAATAGCGTATCTGTAGGTTATAAACAGTTTATCAGGTTTACCAAAAAAAAAGAGATATGTCTAAAAGAAAGCATCAACAAATAATGTGTTTTATGCTTAAATCTTTTATTGATTTTTCAATTTAAATTTCAAGTATTACACTTGTACAGAAAGCAATAATAGAATGGATATCAAATACAATGCACATATAACTCATAAGTTAACAAATTTACTATTTATGCTCAAGTCCTCAACTTAGGATCCAAGAATCAAAGAAAAATTGGCGAAATAATAAATAATATGTTTTAAGTAATTTTCTAATATAAACGACTGGGTAAATTCAAAAAACAGAAGTGTTCCTAAATGTCCATATCGAGAAACAAACTACTAAAGGAACAGTACAGCTACTTCAAAAATCTTTAAACCTTAGGTGGTGCTCAGATTCCGAGATGGAAATCAAGAACTCAATGTGGGGACTTAACCCCTGTAGAGACTCTTGTGGTATCTATCATTGCACCGTATGGAAAAGATGTTTTAAAGTACTTGTTGATAATTGGCTCAAAGTATTCACTAGTCTCTTTTTATGTTTGAATCATTTTTATTAAACAGAATTTGCAGAACAACAGGCACAGCAAAACATTTTTCAAAACATACCAGAAATCCAATCCCCACCCACCCAACCAAACCCCCCACCCTCCCACCCACCCTCCCCCCACCCCGGCAGCAGCGGTGTAATCAAAAAACAAATGAATCTAAGGAATTCAAACAGGCCAAAGTTGGGATTGAACATAAGCAGTAAAAGTCAAACTAAATAGGTGCCAGCATTGATAATAGAGACGTCCAGATTTGGACGACAAATCCAGTATCTCACGGCGTTCCAACAGCATTTGTTGTAGCATTAAGGCTCTCCATTGTGAGATAGTCGGGGGTTGAGGCGAGAGCCATTGTAGTAATATACATTTCCGTCCCAGAAGCACCGTTTTCCGAATAAAAGCTGCACAGCCTGGTATGGGCGGATGAAATCGAATCTGCAGGGTAAAGAGAAAACTGGGGTGTAGTCTCCAAGAGCAATTCCAGAGCCGTGCCACCCAAGTCACCACTTGCATCCAAAAGGAAGATATCATGGGGCAGGACCAAAACATGTGTCCAAACGAGGCCATAGGACTGGTGCATTTACTACAACAATGTCCCACACTAAGTCCCATGGTATGTGTCCTTTTCGGTGTATAGAAGGCTCGGAGGAGGAACTTATAATTCCGATCTCTCTCAACAGCACAGATAGTAGCAGTCCTGCCTGCACGCAAGCCCTTTCGAAGTACATCAGCCGATATAGGTAGTTGAAGATCTACAGTCCATTTCCGTGCCAAAGAAGAAAAGTCCAATTCACCAGCACGCCCCTGTAACCACTTATGATAGAAACGAAGCGGCACGGACTCTTGTGCTGTAAGAGAAAGTGCTTCTTGAAAATTGTCCTGAATCTCCTCACAGAGCCCCAGTGGGGTCAAAGCGTGCAAGTAATGTTGAAGCTGCCGGTAGGCCAACCAATCCGTGGATAAGAGGTGATATTTCTCTTGTAGGTCGCCAAAGGACAATGGAGAACCAGTAGGCTGAATGGCCTGAAACACATAAGTAAGGCCGGCACGTGACCAACGTCGAATCACTGGAGAGTCCAGACCAGGTAGAAAGTCCCCATTACCCACTATGGGCAGATAAGGTGTAATGTGCGAAGTAGTCCCAAGTGTCTTACAGAACAATTTCCAGGCTTTACGCATTGCAGGTAGAAGTGGGTGAGATAGCAAGTGGGGCACATCTGGCAACCTAGATGTATGGAGGAGATAGCTAAAATGGAAGGGCTGAAAAAAGAAACATTCAATCACAGGCAATGAGAAATCAGTAGTATTACAAAACCAATCGTGTATGTGACGTAGCTGACAAGCCAGATTTAGTCTAGCTACACATAATAATCCTAACCCCCCTTTAGTGAGTGGCAGCGTTAGTTTGGTCAAGGCTATCCTCGCTCGTTTACCCTGCCACAAGAATTGTGACAAATGAGACCTATGGAGCGCTAAATGTTTTGTAGACAGCATGACTGGTAACATTTGTAGTATATATGTCCATTGTGGTAGCACCATCATGTTATAAAGGGCTATACGGCCAGACAGTGAAAGGGGGAGGTGTCGCCATCCCTGCAATGTGTGAGAGGATTTACGAAGTAAGGGCAAGACATTAGCAATGTATAGTTTATTTAGATTCCTGGGAATAATCACACCTAAGTATGTCAGGTGAGAGGAGGCCCACTGCAAAGGAAATTCACCCGGCCAAGTCTGTTGTACTTCCAATAGTGTAGGGAGAGCTAGAGATTTCTGCCTATTTAATTCCAGGCCCGAATAGAGGTGAAATTCATCTAATATTTCCAACGCTCGTGGTAAGGAAGTATGCGGGTCCCCCAGTGCAAGTAAGAGGTCATCCGCGAAGGCCAGCACTCGCAATTGGGACTCACCTTCCGAAAGACCTGTAAGAACATCATCTCTGAGAATGGTACGCAACAATGGGTCTAAGTATAATAAAAATAATAAGGGAGATAATGGGCATCCCTGTCGGGTCCCCCTACCTATCTCAAACGGGGAGGAACGTATCCCGTTGACCAACACCGAGGCCGTCGGACTAGTATAGAGAGCTTGGAGGCAGGACATAAATCCAGGAGGGAGCCCTACATAGTGAAGGACCTGGAACAGATAATGCCAGTGTACTTTATCAAAGGCCTTAGCTGCATCAAGGCCAGCCAACAAACCCGGGCGTTGTTCCAGTTGCGCACGAGAATAAGCTAAAAGTATACGGCGAACATTAACCGTAGATTGTCGGCCTCTAACAAAACCCACTTGTTCAGGAACAATAATGGAGGGCAAAATATGGGCTAGGCGGTCCGCCAATATTCGAGCCAGTATTTTGACATCCACATTCAGCAGAGAGATGGGGCGATATGAATCCATACTGTCCGTTGGTTTAGAAGGCTTTGGAATTAATGTAATCAGAGCTACATTACAATGTCTAGGGAAAGCCCCACTATCCTGAATAGAAACATAATAATTTAAAAGAGAGGTGTGTATAACCGGGGATAAAATTTTGTAAAATTCAGGGGAATAGCCATCCGGACCTGGAGCAGTACAAGATTTTAAATTGTGTATGGCCTGGGTCACTTCAAGTGCATGTAGCGGACGATCTAACCTAGCTATCTGAGCAGCTGACAGGCGAGGTAACCCCGCATCTGCAAGATAGTCATATACATCAGGACCTGTGTAGGGGCCAGGGGACGCATAGAATTGTTCAAAATATTTCTGGAATCCCTCCGAGATATCACCTGGAGCAGTTAAAAATTTACCAGAACCATCTCGTATTGCGGGGACATAACGAGATCCCTTCCAACTCTTGGTTATGGAGGCCAATAACTTCCCAGCTTTATTACCATGTTTGTAAAAGTGAAATTTACGGTAGAACAGGAGTTTTTTAGTACGTTCATGAATTAACGCATTTAAGGTCGTGAGCACCGCCCTATATTCCTCATGATTGGCGTCAGAGGGGTCTTGCAATAAGGTTCGTTTCAGCGCTGTTAATTTACTCTCTAGGTGTACTATGCGACATGCTATTCGACGGGTTCTAGTCGCAACATATGCGATAATATCGCCACGCAATACCGCCTTAGCCGCATCCCAAAACAAAGTTGGCTGGTGTATGTGTTGGGCATTATGTGTACAGTAGGTCTCCCACTTTTCCAGCAAATATGAGGTGAAGTGTGTATCAGTATGCAAGTAAGAGGGAAAACGCCAACCTGACCCAGGACCTGCAGGACCCCCCAATGTTACGTCAAGCCAAATCATATTATGATCCGATATTTCTAGGGGACCTATTGTGGCCTCAGTGACTTTAGGAAACAATGCCTCTGAAAGTAGTATGTAGTCAATTCTGGAAAAGGAGCCATGTGCTCTGGATTGGTGTGTATAATCCCGTTCGGTCGGATGGAGCAACCTCCAGGGGTCCACCAACCCCAGAGCTCGACACAGGTATGGAATGCCCCTGGCCTGGCTCTCCCCCTTCCCACCGGCGAACCCTGAGCGATCCATAGCCGAATTATGTACTTGATTCATATCACCCACCAATATTAAAGGGCCATCCTGATCCTGCACACATATATTCACCAAATTCTGGAAAAATGCATGCTGATAATTATTCGGACCATAGCCCACCAATAATCGAAATGTCCCACTAGGCCCCTCCACTTTCACTAACAAATACCTGCCCAGAGGGTCACGTCGTAGTACCCGTATTACCCCTAAAAAGCCCTTACGAAATAATATTGCCACCCCAGCTTTTTTCCCCGGGGAGGAGGCAAAGAATATCTCTCCAACCCAGCCTCTCCGAAGTTTCAAGTGTTCACTATCAGTCAGCCTGGTCTCCTGTAAGCAAGCTATATCTGCAGAGTGATGTTTCAGTTGATTCAATATTTTAGTACGCTTAACCGGCGAAGTTATCCCCGACACATTCCATGAAAGTATGCGTAATTTCCGATCACCCATAATATATGATAGGGTGCTTGGAAAAACATCTATGCCCACTATAACCATAAGTCCCAGGGCGCCCAGCCTCACCCCGAGGACCATCACTCAACTCCCCATCCGTCCCTCTATTGGTCAGTATGTGTACCTGGCAAACAGAAAAAATATAACTGTAAGGAAAAATATACCACACCGCTGCTGCCCCAGAACAAATCCCAACCCCCACATCCCTGTTAATACACCCAAAACCTCCCATTTAGGAGATCTAGAGTCACAGAAAATGACCTCCCCGGGACAGCCCCTACAAAAAATTGTCAGCCCCAAAGTTAACCTTCCTGAAGCGTGCAGTCTTCAAATGTAATGTAGCCCAAGTATCCATGTCAGCCACCACTCGCAGCCATATCCATCATGCCAGTCACTCATTCGGGACCGCTAGCTGTTTGATGTAGTCGTCTGCGGCCTCCGGGGTCTGGAAGGATTTCCAAAGGCCATTACATTGAATCTTCAGATGAGCTGGGTAAGTAAATTGGAAACGCTGCTTCAAGTCCACCAGGCGGGAGCACAGAGGGTAATAGGGTCTCCGCCGTTCCTGCAGAGCCACAGAAAAATCCTGGCTAATGCGGACCGGATTTCCATCAAATTTCAGAGTATCTTTCATCAGTCTGTATTGTCGCAGCAATTCAACCTTGTGTTGGTAATTCAGGAGTTTGAGGATCACCACGCGCGGGCGCGCCTCCAGGCCAGGTCTAAGGCCTAAACGATGTGCCCGCTCAATGTGCAGGGGACCCATCGAAGGGCGCAGATCAAATTCTGTCTTAAACCAGCTCTCCAATCGCTCCGGCAGAGAGCGGTCCGGCAGCGTCTCGGGGATGCCCATCAGACGCAGGTTAGAGCGACGAGACCTGTTTTCCAGGTCATCGAGTTTGTCTGCCTGAGCTCTAACCTGCGCCTGCAGTGTGTCCATAGCAGAGTCCCGTGTTGTAGTGGAGTCTTCGAGGTCTGACACCCTCTGTTCAAGCTCCGTCGTGCGGGCTGCAGCTGTGGCTAGCAAGGATTCAATGCTGGAGATCCGGGCAGTAAGCGTCTCCATTTGTGGCCCCAGGACCTGTTCCAAAGCCGTTTTGATGTCTCTCAGGGCCGATTCAGTCAGGCCAGAGACCGCCGTCGCGGGGCTCGCCGCCATTTTAGGGTCCACGGGTCTGGCACGTTCTTTATCTTTTTTCGCTAATTTCGGCGGCATAGAGTCGGGCGACCTGGCGAGATACCGGTCCATGCAACGGCGATTCGCGTCGGAGAGTTTACAAGCTGCGGTGGAAGTCAGATGGGCAAGAAATCAGGCACGATTTTGCAGGGCTGCCCCGGAGCGAACGAGGAGACGTCCTCACTCGCTCATATCATCACGTGACTCCTCACTAGTCTCTTTTTAAATAACTTCAAAATAGATGAACTTGAAAGTGAATAAACTTCAAAAAAGACTTAGCTGTAGAATACAGGAAGCGTTGGTTTTGCTGGGTCCTGACGCGTTTCGCCGCCCTGGCTTCCTCAGAAGACCCGCATGCAAACTTGTATTCAAAGCTTGTCCTGGTTTACATCAATGAATTGCAAACTTGTATTCAAAGCTTGTCCTGGTTTATATCAATGAATTTTCCGTTTCCTGTGACGTCACAGGAAACGGAAAATTCATTGATGTAAACCAGGACAAGCTTTGAATACAAGTTTGCATGCGGGTCTTCTGAGGAAGCCAGGGCGGCGAAACGCGTCAGGACCCAGCAAAACCAACGCTTCCTGTATTCTACAGCTAAGTCTTTTTTGAAGTTTATTCACTTTCAAGTTCATCTATTTTGAAGTTATTTAAAAAGAGACTAGTGAATACTTTGAGCCAATTATCAATAAGTACTTTAAAACATCTTTTCCATACGGTGCAATGATAGATACCACAAGAGTCTCTACAGGGGTTAAGTCCCCACATTGAGTTCTTGATTTCCATCTCGGAATCTGAGCACCACCTAAGGTTTAAAGATTTTTGAAGTAGCTGTACTGTTCCTTTAGTAGTTTGTTTCTCGTTAAGTAATTTTCTAAACATATCCCTCTCACAGCAATTCCGTATCTGCCCTACCAGGGAGTTCCAGATCTTAACTCCTGCACAACAAAAGGTCTTTTTACCAGTATCGACCAACCTTGGATTCACAGTTGTCTTTAGTAAGGCTAAGTTCTCAGAACGCAAAGTTTTTGGAATATAACTAGATATGTTATTTTTAAATAATTATGGAATATTTCTATACAGAAATTGGTGACGAATCATTAAAGCTTTGTACTGTATTCTGACAGCGACTGATAGCCAATGCAATTTTTGGAGATGAGGCGAAATGTGATCATATTTAGACAAAGTTTTATTTTTTGTTTTTATTAGGATTTTATATACCGCCTATCAAGGTTATCTAAGCGGTTTTTACAATCAGGTACTCAAGCATTTTCCCTCTCTGTCCCGGTGGGCTCACAATCTATCTAACGTACCTGGGGCTTTGGAGGACTGAGTGACTTGCCCAGGGTCACAAGGAGCAGCGCGGGGTTTGAACCCACAACCCCAGGGTGCTGAGGCTGTAGATCCAACCACTGCGCCACACACTCCTCCCATTATCAATCTTGCTGCCCCATTTTGTATGACCTATAACATTTGCATCTAACCTTTGTTAGTCCAAGATAAAGGGCATTGCAGTAATCAAGTCTCGACAAAACCATAGCCTGAACTAGAGTTCGAAAATCATATGGTGCTAGCGTTGGTTGTAGTCGATGCAACAGATGCATTTGTGCAAAACAAGCTTGAACAGTCTTGATTACTTGCAACTTCATTGTTAGCCCAGAATCAAGTCTTGCACCTAAAATAGTCATGAACTCATGCACCAGGAGAACGTCATCAATAATTCTCACTTCCATAGGCCATTGAGGATCCAGTTTTCCTACCAACATTATTTCAGTTTTATCTACATTTAGGGCTCCTTTTACAAAGGCGCGCTAGCGGTTTAATGTGCGTAATGCCGCGCACTAAACCGCCGGCTGCGTTAGCTGCTGCCACCTCCTCTTGAGCAGGCGGAAGTTTTTAGGCCAACGCAGGGGTTAGCGCGTGATGAAAAGCCGCGCGCGTTAACCCCGCTAGCGCGGCTTAATAAAAGGAGCCCTTAGTTTCTGAGCTACTGGGAGGACGGGATATAAATCTAAATAAATAAATTAGTTTCAAACCATGTTTTCCCATCCACTCCTCAATTTTACTCATATATTCACTCAATGATTTTTCAAAATTATCTTTCCATCCATCAACTGGAAAGAAGAAAATAATATCGTCTGCATATATTCAGTAATCTACGCTTAAGGTTTCAAATAATCTCCCTATGGCAGCCATGTAGATATTAAATAAGGCAGCAGAAAGAGCAGAGCCTTGTGATACTCCTGTCCTAGCTGAATATGTATTTGAGATCTTACATCCACTTCTCACTTGAAAAGATCGTCCTAAAAGGTATGTTTGAAACCAGTTAAAAACAGCATCATGTATCCCAAGGTTATACAAGCTACCCAATAATTTATTAAGATCAACTGAGTTAAAAGCTCCAGATATATCTAAAGACACCAAACAGAATGTTTTATTTTGATCCATCACAAGTCGCAAAGTATCATAAGAACATAAGCAGTACCTCTGCTGGGTCAGACCAGAGGTCCATCATGCCCAGCAGTCCGCTCACACGGCGGCCCATCAGGTCCAGGACCTGTATAGTGATCCTCTATCTATTCCCTTCTATCCCCTTTTTCTTCAGGAAATTATCTAATCCCTTCTTGAACACCAATACCGTACTCTGTCCTATCACACCCTCTGGAAGCACATTCCAGGTGTCCACCACCCTTTGGGTGAAGAAGAACTGCCTAGCATTGGTTCTGAATCTGTCCCCTTTTAATTTTTCCGAATGCCCTCTCGTTCTTGTAGTTTTCAAAAGTTTGAAGAACCTGTCCCTCTCCACTTTCATGATCTTGTAAGTCTCTATCATGTCCCCTCTAAGTCTCCGCTTTTCCAGGGAAAAGAGCCCCAGTTTCTCTAATCTCACAGCATATGAAAGGTTTTCCATACCTTTTATCAATCGTGTCGCTCTTTTCTGAACCCTCTCGAGTATCGCCATATCCTTCTTAAGGAATGGAGACCAATATTGGACGCAGTACTCCAGATGCGAGTGCACCATCGCCCGATACAATGGCAGGATAACTTCTTTCAGTCTGGTTGTAATACCTTTCTTGATAATACCTAGCATTCTGTTTGCCTTCTTAGAGGCCGCTGTGCACTGTGCCAACGGCTTCATTGTCTTGTCTGCCAGTACCCCCAAGTCCTTTTCTAGGCTACTTTCACCCATTACCAGCCCTCCCATCGTATAGCTGTACATCAGGTTTCTGTTTCCTACATTAAACTTCATCTGCCATCTTTTCGCCCACTCTCTCAGTTTGTTCAGGTCCCTTTTTAAATCTTCACAGTCCTCTTAGTCCTAACCCCACTATATAGTTTTGTGTCGTCTGCAAATTTTATAACTTCGCACTTCGTCCCTGTTTCTAGATCATTTATAAATACATTGAACAGCAGCGGTCCGAGTACCAACCCCTGCGGAACACCACTCGTGACCCTCCTCCAGTTAGAGTAGTGGCCCTTCACTCCCACCTTTTGCCTCCTACCTGCCAACCAATTTCCGATCCTTCTATGTACGTCTCCTTCTACCCCATGATTCTTCAGTTTCTGTAGTAGGCGTTCATGGGGTACCTTGTCAAAGGCTTTTTGGAAATCTAAGTATACGATGTCTATGTTAATTCCTTCAAAGAAGTGCAATAAGTTTGTTTGGCATGATCTTCCCTTGCAGAATGTTTTCATCAGTTTGTTCCTTTCTAGATGCTCATCGATGCTGTCTTTTATCATCGCTTCCGCCAACTTCTCCGGAACCGAAGTCAAACTTACTGGTCTGTAGTTCCCCGGGTCGCCTCTCGATCCTTTTTTGAAGATGGGCGTAACATTAGCTATCTTCCAATCATCCGGGATCACGCCTGTTTTCAGGGATAGATTGTAAACCTGCTGTAGTAGTTCCGCTATTTCCTCCTTTAGTTCTTTCAATACCCTAGGGTGGATTCCGTCTGGGCCCGGAGTTGTCAGTTTTTAATCTATCTATCTGCTTGTGTACATCTTCAAGGCTTACCTCCATGGATTTCAATTAAAGAGATCAATAATAACTCTACACTATGATCTTTCCAAAAACCAAATAGATTGTGGTCTAAACAGTCAATCTTGTGAACAAAATTATCTAACTGAGAAAGAACAATCTTTTCTAAAACCTTTCCAATAAATGGAACAATGGAAATAGGGCGAAAATTTTTCATAATACTTAATTCCAAATTTTTACATTTAAAAACAGGTCTAATAGTAGATTGCTTACAAACTCCTGGAAAAATTCCATTTTCCAGTGGTTTGTTTACAATCTTAGTAATTACTGGGGTCACCTTATTAACCATTTGTCTAATAATTGTTGAAGAGCAAGGATCCTGTATTGCATGAGTAGGTGTAAAACTACAAAGAACTTTATAGACCTCAGATTCATCTACACTATCAAAATTAGACCATTTCTCATTTTCTAAATTCTCTTCTAGACTAAAACCAAGTTCATTAAAAGGTTGTTGAATTCCACCCATTCTTTCCACTAAATAGTAGTAGTACAAGATAATTCTCTGGCTCGGTCTCCTCATTTCTCTCCAAGGTGGTCTCAGCCTTTCATGTGAATAAGGTAATTTCCCTTCTGGTCCTGGGTGACTGTTCTGGGTCAGCAGAGCAAAAGCACTTGTATTTTTTGGACATCCGAAGAGCTCTCTGCTATTGCTTGTCCATAACTCAAGAATTTAGGCACTCAGATCGGTTGTTTGTGTTGACAGGAGGCCCTTGGAAGGGTGAAACTGCTTCCAAGGCTACTATTGCTTGGTGGATTAAAGAGGCAATGATGTCTGCTTATTTATTGCATGGCAAGACAGTTCCACAGTTCATGACAGCCCCCCATTCCACTAAATCTCAAGCTAAGTCCTGAGCTGAGCATTCTTTAGTCTCTCCTCTTCTCGATATCTGTAAAGCGGCAACCCTGGGTCCTCCATTTATTCATTTTCTCAGCATTACAGACTGGATGTTTTCACTTGCCAGAACTCTTCCTTCGGAACTCGAGTGTTGGAGGCAGATTTGCGATTGTCTCACCATTGATGGTCACTGTTTTAGTACTGCTCAACTGTGCTGGTTTAGAGGGATGCTAGGGAAGAGAAATTAGACCTTACCTTCTAGTTTACTTTTCTTTAGTCCCTTTAGACCAGGGGTAGGCAATTCCGGTCCTCGCGAGCCGGAGCCAGGTCAGGTTTTCAGGATATCCACAATGAATATTCATGAGACGGATTTGCATGCACCGCCTCCTTGAGATGCAAATCTATCTCATGCATATTTATTGTGGATATCCTGAAAACCTGACCTGGCTCTGGCTTTCGAGGACCGGAATTGCCTACTCCTGCTCTAGACCGACACAGAGCCCACCCATGTTCCATCTGGATTACTGTAGTTATAATCAGACGGAGAAGAAAAAAATTAATAAGAAGTAGTAGAAGATTGTTTTGGCCATGGGCTTTTTGAGAAGGTTCATCATTGGGTTCTCAATGTGTAACACCTCCTAGGGGCACGGCTGTAAGTGGTTGCCCTGTCAGGAGTTGCCCAGTTTATGCTGGCATGGGCCAGAACAGGCAACAGTAGCCATGGTTTTGGAGAGGTAGGGGGCTATTTCTTTCTCTCTTTCTTGCTCTTCCCTATTGACATCTGCTTGGCTATCTGTTGACTGACTTCAGGGTTGACAGCCCCCATACAGGCTAAGTCGAAGCTCAGTAATTCTCAGTCTCCATCTGCTGGTAGGAGTGCATAATACTCATCTGTGCCAGTCTAGACTAGGGACTAAAGGAAAGTAAATTAGCAGGTAAGGCCTAATTTTCTTTCTTCCCTTTCTGCACTTGCATGGATCAGTTAAAAAGGAAGGAAAGCAGTTTTTAAATGAGATCATAGATAGTTGTGTGACATATCTTCATAGGGTACTCTTACAACAAGGAAATTAGATTATCTGTGATAAAGAGGATATGGAAAAAGCTGAGGTAACTCAGAGGAAAGGGGATTTAAATGAAGAGCAGATGAATCTGAATGATTGCAGATTACTTGAATTAGCTCTTAATAGTGGGTTGTGAAAAATATATGTAAATGACAGGCTGTAAATGCTATAAGTCTTTAAAAAAAAAAAAAAAAGATTTAGAATGTGTGACAGTTAATAAAGATAACTGACATAATAAGTGCATTAGAGGCCTGGTAGGAGGAGGATAATATGATACAGCAATGCCAGGGTATAAAATTAAACTAATGTTGGATTGGTTTTAAATCTTGGGTTTGGCATAAAGTCAAATAGGAAACTGTACTCTAATGTTGGGAAAGAAAAATATTTCGAAACTTAAGCACAAGCAAAAGCATTTGGTGCAAGAGGAAGAAAACTTCTTTACAGTGTTTTTGCTTTTTTAAATATGCCTTTTAAAACTCTTGTGTATCAATATTGCTTATTTTTCTTTCTGCTTTTCCGTCATTCTGCTATTACCTTCCTGTCTGGCCGTTCTCCCGCTGCCTTCCCTTCCTTCCCCTCTAGGCTGGTGCTGGATGACAGATTTCTGATAGCACATGGGTGGCCCTGGGGAATATGAAGGGTTGAATTTCTGGTTCAGTATGTCATACTGTGAGCTCGCATAGTCAAGGGGGTTGTGGAAGAAGATGGATAGAAAAGATGAGGAGAAGTGGGTACAGTATGAGATGAGTTTCATTTCAAAGGAAGCTTTGTCTGTTGAGCACAGAAAGCTTTAATTGTTCAGGGCAGGCAGTTCTTGGGATACATATTACTAATGTTAATAAGGTGGTAATTCTATAAACGGGTGCACCCTTTTAGGTACCCTGGTGCTGTACAGAAGGAGCCTATTTTCAAACGGTTCATAGACAACGGCGCGAAAGACAAAAGCGCGCGCTGACAATTGAGCGCAGCGCGCACCGCCGCACCGCTCTAAATTACAGTTTTTAGGGGCTCCGACGGGGGGTTTTGTTGGGGAACCCCCCCAGTTTACTTAATAGACATCGTGCCGGCGTTATGGGGGGTTTGGGGGGTTGTAACCCTCCACATTTTACTGTAAACTGAACTTTTTCCCTAAAAACAGGGAAAAAGTGAAGTTTTCAGTAAAATGTGGGGGGTTACAACCCCCCACAACGCCCCCACAACGCAGTGCGATATCTATTAAGTAAAGTGGGGGGTTCCCCCCACGCCCCCCCCGTCAGAGCGCTAAAAACAGTAATTTAGAGCGGCGCGGCGGCACGCGCTGCGCTCAATTGTCTGGGCGCGCCTTTGTCCCAGCGCGCTTTTGACCTGACACCTTTCAAACAGCATCTGGGTGCCCAGATTCCATTCTTTATGTGCTAGAGTAACCACAGCTACAATAGCCATAGAACTGATGTAAATGTTGACAAGAGTATGCATAACTTACAGTATTCTGTAAATTGCATATGTAAGTGGCAGTACCTCCCATGCCTTGCCATGCTCCAGCCATGTAAATGTGCCATGCCACTTAATGTACACAACGGGAACTCAACGGAAGCCATTTTGATGATGGCTCTGCATGGGGCAGGAGCATAGGAAGATCGCTTCTGCTCCGCATCACCGCTAGACCACCAGGTAAGGTCCGGGGAGATTCGGGCAGCCTGCAAATAGAAGAAAAATAGAAGAAAAAAAATTGCGAATAATCGAATTCGCAAATAGGGAAACCGTGAATACTGAAGGAGAGCTGTAATTTCTTCCTGAACAGTGCAAACTATAGACAGCAGATATAAATTCTTAAAACTGATACATTTCAATCTCTAAATTGAAAATAAAATAATTTTTCCTACCTTTGTTGTCTGGTGATTTTATTTTTCTAATTACCGGTATCTTTTCCCAGGCTCTGGCTGCACTTCCTTCTGTCTTTGCTCTTAACTGTGTTTCCAGAGCCTTCTTATCCATTTGCTGTTTTTCTCTCCTTCACTTTCTGCCCCACATCCATCTTTGGCATTAACTTTTAACATTCAGCTTTCTTACATTTTTCTGATTTCTTTTCAAAGTCTATCTACTTTTCAATGTCCTTACTTTCCCTTCCCATCTACTTAAGTGTACCATTTCCTCCCTCTTTCTTCTAGCTTAGAGCAATGTACATGTTTTAAGTTCCTCACGTGCCCTGCAGGAACTTTGCACATTTCTGTTTCCCTGCATTCTGAGAACACTGAATTTGTCTGTGTGCTCCCGAGAGCACCAGATTATCAATCATTGTGTTTGTACAGATTGTCAGTGCACAACTGCCAGCCTTGTCTTACAGAAGAAAAATGGTTGAATTGCCTTAAGTCTGGAATTTGTGAGCTGTTTACCATTCACACTTCGTCGTAAATATTCGTAATTCAACCACTTATTTAAACAAAACACCATCACCAAAAAAGAACCCCAAACTTTTCCCCCTGATATTTAACTCTCAGTCAGTAATTTTAAAGCTGCTGACCACCACAGGCTGGATCTAACCAGGATATTCAATGTTGGAGGGCAGTGCCTGATCCAGAAGTTCTTTGGGTGCTGCTGATATGTTAGCACCCACATAGCTAACCAGGCAAAAATAGGCCTGCCTTTTGAGCCTCTCTGGCCTGCTTAAACTCTTTTCAGTACAATATCTACACTCGTACACCTCAATTTTTGCTTATGTTATGCTTAGAACAGGAGCTTGGGTTGTTGTAATATTGGTCAAAAGACAATCGTAGAAATATAGAAGATGACGGCAGATAAGGGCCATAGCCCATCAGGTCTGCCCACTCTACTGACCCACCCCCAAGCCCACTATTCTTTTTCCAATAGTGGACAATCTAGGTAACATAGTAGATGACGGCACACACAGTCCATCTAGTCTGCCCAACAAGATAAACTCCATATGCATACTTATCCTAAAAGATACATACATACATAACAGATGATAAACTCCACAAATTTAAAACATGGTATGGTTCAATCTCAGGAAAGGTTTCACAAAATCTAACATATTAACCAAGGTCCTCAGCTTCAAGGACGCCAACTTCGAGGACATGGGGGATTTTATCCATCAGGCGCTGCATAACCGAGCAGAAACAGATAATGTAGAAGTATTATGGTCAACTCTAAAAGCTACCATACAAGAAGCAACCAACCGCTTTATTAAATTGGTAAGTAAACGGCGAAGAAACAATAAGCCACAGTGGTTCTCTGCAGAGATCTCAGACCTCATAAAAGAAAAGAAAAGAGCGTTCATCTCTTATAAACAATCAGGGAAGCAGGACTCTAGAAAAGACTATCTGGCCAAGTCAAGAGCAGTCAAAACAAAAGTCAAAGAGGCCAAATTTCGAATGGAGAAGAATCTAGTGAAGAACATCAAGAAGGGTAATAAACCCCTCTTCAGGTATATTAGTGACAGAAACAGAAACACAGGCGGGATAGTACGCCTTAGGAAACTAGAAGGGAACTATGTAGAATCAGACTCTGAAAAGGCTGAACTATTAAATGAATACTTCTGCTCAGTCTTCAACCGTGAGGCGCCGGGATCCGGCCCTCAGCTGCAGACAAGGGATGGCTCGGCAGACCCATTTCGAAATTTCAAGTTTACACCCAGCACTGTCCACTTTGAACTATCTAATCTCAAGGTTAACAAAGCAATGGGGCCAGACAACCTACACCCCAGGGTACTCAGGGAATTAAGTGACGTCTTGGCGGAACCGCTATCCGCGCTCTTCAATCTCTCCCTTAGTACAGGTAAAGTCCCATTGGACTGGAAAACGGCTAACGTCATTCCACTCCACAAAAAAGGATGCAGGACGGAGGCTGCTAACTACAGACTGGTGAGTCTCACATCAATAGTGAGCAAGCTAATGGAAACTCTAATCAAACGCCAATTGGATACAATCATGAACGAGGAGAATCTACGAGATACGCGTCAACATGGATTTACTAAGGGGAGGTCCTGCCAATCTAACCTAATCAGCTTCTTTGACTGAGTGACAGGGAAGCTGGATGTTGGGGAGTCCCTAGACATCGTATACTTGGACTTCAGCAAAGCATTCGATAGCGTACCACACCGCAGGTTGTTGAACAAGATGAGCTCTATAGGATTAGGAGACACATTGACAGCGTGGGTTAGGGACTGGCTTGGAGGTAGGCTTCAGAGGGTGGTGGTAAACGGCACCCCCTCCGAAAAGATGGAGGTGATCAGTGGAGTGCCGCAGGGCTCGGTCTTGGGCCCGATTCTATTCAACATCTTCATAAGGGACTTGGCTGAGGGACTTCAAGGTAAAATAGCGCTATTCGCCGATGACGCCAAACTATGCAATGTAGTAGGCAGGAACACGTCAGACCAAAGCACAGGACCGGACGGAAACTCAATGCCCGACAGTATGGTGCATGACCTACTCCTACTGGAGCACTGGTCCAGGACCTGGCAACTCAGTTTCAATACCGAAAAATGTAAAGTCATGCACCTGGGCAGCCAAAATCCATGCAAGACATACACCTTTAATGGTAAAATCCTACAAAGAACTGTTGCAGAACGTGACTTAGGGATGATCATCAGTGAGGACATGAAGACTGCCAAGCAAGTGGAGAAAGCTTCATCTAAGGCTAGACAAATTATAGGTTGTATACGTAGGGGTTTCGTCAGCCAGAAGCCCAAAGTCATTATGCCATTGTATAGATCCATGGTGAGACCCCATCTGGAGTACTGTGTACAATTTTGGAGGCCGCATTACTGCAAAGATGTGCTGAGACTTGAGTCGGTCCAGCGTATGGCCACTCGGATGGTCTCGGGACTCAAGGATCTCCCTTATGAGGAAAGGCTGAAAAAATTGCAGCTATACTCACTCGAGGAACGCAGAGAGAGGGGAGACATGATCGAGACGTTCAAATATCTCACGGGCCGTATCGAGGTGGAAGAGGACATCTTCTTTTTCAAAGGCCTCACGGCAACAAGAGGGCATCCGTGGAAAATCAGGGGCGGGAAACTACACGGTGACACCAGGAAATACTTCTTCACCGAGAGGGTGGTTGATCACTGGAATGATCTTCCACTGCAGGTGGTCGATGCCAGGAGCGTGCCTGATTTTAAGTCAAAATGGGATCGCCACGTGGGATCTCTTCACAGAGAAAGGTAGGGTAGGGTTATTGGGGTGGGCAGACTTGATGGGCCGTGGCCCTTATCTGCCGTCTATTTCTATGTTTCTATGTTTATTTATTTTAAAAATGTCTATCACGCTTATCCTAAAAGATACATACATACATAACAGATGATAAACTCCACAAATTTAAAAACAGCAGCAAAAAATCATGTCATAAAATTGATCATCTAATATACAATTCACATGGGAATACTCTGTCCTCTAATAGGTTAAAGTAATCAAGTAAAGAAAGCTTTCACAGCGGGGTGCCTCAGGGCTCGGTCTTGGGTCCGCTCCTCTTCAACATATTCATAGGAGATCTGACTCAAGGGCTTCAAGGTAAAGTAACATTATTCGCCGACGACGCCAAACTATGTAATATGGTAAGTGAGGACAATTTACAAGATAGTATGGCGCAGGACCTGCGCACATTGGAATGCTGGTCCTCAACCTGGCAGCTGGGCTTCAATGCTGGAAAATGTAAGGTCATGCACCTAGGTAACAGAAACCCGTGCAGAACTTATACCTTGAACGGGGAGACCTTGACCAGGACTTCAGCGGAACGAGATTTGGGAGTAATCATTAGTGCAGACATGAAATCTGCCAATCAGGTGGAGAAGGCTTCCTCAAAGGCAAGGCAGATGCTGGGTTGCATCCGTAGAAGTTTTGTCAGCAGAAAGCCTGCTGTCATTATGCCATTGTACAGGGCCATGGGGAGACCTCATCTGGAATACTGCGTGCAATTCTGGAAGCCACACTACCGCAAAGACGTGCAAAGGGTCGAGTCGGTCCAAAGAATGGCCACCAGAATGGTCTCAGGGCTTAAAGGTCTCCCGTACAAAGCAAGACTAGACAATTTGCAGCTCTACACTCTAGAGGAGCGCAGGGAGAGGGGAGACATGATTGAGACGTTTAAATACGTCACCGGACGTATAGAAGTGGAAGATGACATCTTCCTTCTTAGAGGCCCCTCAACCACAAGAGGGCACCCGCTCAAACTCAGGGGCGGAAAATTTCACGGCGACACCAGGAAGTATTTCTTCACGGAGCGAGTGATTGATCGGTGGAACGGGCTTCCAGTGCAGGTGATCGAGGCAAGCAGCGTGCCAGATTTTAAGAATAAATGGGACGCCCATGTGGGATCCCTAAGAGGGTCAGGGCAAAACACTAGCTAATCTTAAGGGGAGGGTCTATAGTGGGCAGACTTGATGGGCCTTGGCCCTTTTCTGCCGTCATCTTTCTATGTTTCTAAATAGGCTTGTCTTTAACAATTTTTTTAAGGATTTAAAATCTGCACATAGGGCTCCTTTTACAAAGGTGCGCTAGCGTTTTTAGTGCACGCACCGGATTAGCGTGCGCTGTAGCACGTGCTAGCCGAAAAACCACCACCTGCTCAAGAGGAGGTGGTAGCGACTAGCATGCGGGGAATTTTAGCGTGCGCTATTCCGCGCGTTAAGGCCCTAACGCACCTTTGTAAAAAGGAGCCCATAGTCTTAATGACTGAAGTCATGCATTTTTAATTTCCGTTATCGTTTTCATCTCCACCACCTCCCACTGGAGGCCATTCCAAGCAACTATCTCTCTCTATTTCTCTCTCTCTCTATCGCTCTCTCTCTCTCTCTCTCTCTCTCTCTCTATCGCTCTATCTCTCTCTCTCTCTCTATCGCTCTCTCTCTCTCTATCGCTCTCTCTCTCTCTCTCTCTCTATCGCTCTCTCTCTCTCCATCGCTCTCTCTCTCTCTATCGCTCTCTCTCTCTCTCTCTATCGCTCTCTCTCTCTCTATCGCTCTCTCTCTCTCTATCGCTCTCTCTCTATCGCTCTCTCTCTCTCTCTCTTTCGCTCTCTCTCTCTCTATCGCTCTCTCTCTCTCTATCGCTCTCTCTCTCTCTCTCTATCGCTCTCTCTCTCTATCGCTCTCTCTCTCTCTCTCTCTATCGCTCTCTCTCTATTGCTCTATCGCTCTCTCTCTATCGCTCTCTCTCTATCTCTCTCTATCGCTCTATCTCTCTCTATCGCTCTATCTCTCTCTCTCTCTCTATCGCTCTCTCTCTCTCTATCGCTCTATCTCTCTCTCTCTCTCTATCGCTCTATCTCTCTCTCTCTCTATCGCTCTCTCTCTATCTCTCTCTATCGCTCTATCTCTCTCTATCGCTCTATCTCTCTCTCTCTCTCTATCGCTCTCTCTCTCTCTATCGCTCTATCTCTCTCTCTCTCTCTATCGCTCTATCTCTCTCTCTCTCTCTCTATCGCTCTATCGCTCTCTCTCTCTATCGCTCTATCTCTCTCTCTCTCTCTATCGCTCTATCTCTCTCTCTCTCTCTATCGCTCTATCGCTCTCTCTCTCTATCGCTCTCTCTCTCTCTCTCTCTCTCTCTCTCTATCGCTCTCTCTCTCTATCGCTCTCTCTCTCTCTATCGCTCTATCTCTCTATCTCTCTCTCTCTCTCTATCGCTCTCTCTCTCTCTCTCTCTCTATCGCTCTATCTCTCTCTCTATCGCTCTCTCTCTCTCTATCGCTCTATCTCTCTCTCTCTCTCTATCGCTCTATCTCTCTCTCTATCGCTCTCTCTCTCTCTATCGCTCTATCGCTCTATCTCTCTCTCGCTCTATCGCTCTATCTCTCTCTCTATCGCTCTCTCTCTATCGCTCTCTCTCTCTCTCTTTCTCTCTCGCTCTATCGCTCTATCTCTCTCTCTATCGCTCTATCTCTCTCTCTATCGCTCGCTCTCTCTCTATCGCTCTCTCTCTCTCTCTTTCTCTCTCGCTCTATCGCTCTATCTCTCTCTCTATCGCTCTATCTCTCTCTCTCTATCGCTCTCTCTCTCTCTATCGCTCTCTCTCTCTCTTTCTCTCTCTCTCTATCGCTCTATCTCTCTCTCTATCGCTCTATCTCTCTCTCTCTATCGCTCTCTCTCTCTCTATCGCTCTCTCTCTCTCTTTCTCTCTCTCTCTATCGCTCTATCTCTCTCTCTCTCTATCGCTCTATCTCTCTCTATCTATCTCTCTCTCTTTATCGCTCTATCGCTCTATCTCTCTCTCTCTTTATCGCTCTATCGCTCTATCTCTCTCTCTCTTTATCGCTCTATCGCTCTCTCTCTCTCTTTCTCTCTCTCTCTATCGCTCTATCTCTCTCTCTCTATCGCTCTATCTCTCTCTCGCTCTATCTATCTCTCTCTCTTTATCGCTCTATCGCTCTATCTATCTCTCTCTCTTTATCACTCTATCGCTCTATCTCTCTCTCTTTATCGCTCTATCGCTCTATCTCTCTCTATCGCTCTCTCTCTCTCTCTATCGCTCTATCTCTCTATCTCTCTCTCTCTCTATCGCTCTCTCTCTATCGCTCTCTCTCTCTCTCTCTCTATCGCTCTATCTCTCTCTCTTTCTCTATCGCTCTCTCTCTCTCTCTAACGCTCTATCTCTCTCTCTCTCTCTCTATCGCTCTCTCTCTCTCTCTATCGCTCTATCTCTCTCTCTCTTTATCGCTCTATCGCTCTATCTCTCTCTATCGCTCTCTCTCTCTCTCTATCGCTCTATCTCTCTATCTCTCTATCTCTCTCTCTCTCTATCGCTCTATCTCTCTCTATCGCTCTAACTCTCTCTCTTTCTCTATCGCTCTCTCTCTATATATATATCTATATATTAATATTACTTTCTGGGTCCTCTTCTAGTTCTACCACTTTTCCTCTTCAAATGTGTGCCTAAAAGTATCAAGATTATACAGAGATAAGTGGTGTCTTTCTCTAAGTCTACCTTAATGGTTACTGACTTCTTCTTCAGGAACTTGTCCAAATCTTTTTTTTAATCCACCATGTTAACTGTTTTTACCACATCCTCTAGTAACTACAATTCCAAAGCTTAAGTGAAAAAATTGTTGTACTTTTTGAAAAAATTAAACAAATGATTCACATTTAACATGTTCCACTCCACTCAGTAGTTTATCATATCTCCCCTCAGCTGTCTCTTCTCGAGGCTGAAGAGGTCTAACCTCTTTGTCCTTCCCTCACAGGAGAGTCATTCCATGTAGTTTATCATTTTGATCACCTTTCTCTATGTTTTATTTATTTATTCAATTTTCTATACTGTTCTCCCAGGGGAGCGCAGAATGGTTTACATGAATTTATTCAGGTACACAAGCATTTTTCCCTTGCCTTCCCAGCAGGCTCACAATCTATCTAATGTACCTGGAGCATTGGGGGGGATTAAGTGACTTTCCCAGGGTCACAAGGAGAGCAGCATGGGTTTGAACCCACAACCTCAGAGTGCTGAGGCTGTAGCTTTAACCACTGCGCCACTCTCTCCTCTTGTCTAATTCCACTATATCATTTCTAAGATATGAAGATGGAGCTCGATAGAAGTACTATTTCTGTGTTTTAACCACTATTCTGGAGAATTTGAAAGAGAAGTACCGTAATAGCCTTGAAAAGTAGGAGGTGGTTGGTGGTATGATGGGAAACTACTTTTCGTTTAGGTAGGAAACTGATTTGGGGGAGGCTAGAACACATAGGCACAACACACTCCTGAAAATGGAAACCCTAGGATCTGTGGGGCATGAGCATGACATTAAATGGGGCTTCAAACTCCCTTTGGAACTGGCCAGTTGAAGGATACAAACATGGGACATGGTTACCACAAATCTAATACCAGCCTGATGTTTGAACCCTCGGATATAGAAAACCAAAGAAATATACTGCAGAGATGATGTACTTGATGCCAAGTCTTCTATTAATGAATGTTGTTGTTTCAGTGTGGTCCACCTTGGTAATAAGGGAACAAGGACCTGACATGGTCCATGTTTCGATTAACACATCTTCCTCAGGGGTCCAAGATAGTTCCTCGTAGCTCAGGCAACTCGTATCCAGGATCTTTCGCATATTTTTGTGGCCCACTAAGGAATTATCTTGGACCCCTGAGGAAGATGTGTTAATCGAAACATGGACCTTGTGAGGTCCTTGTTCCCATATCACCAAGGTGGACCACGTGGAAAAAACAATGTTCAAAACGTTCATTAATAGAAATTAAGACTTGGCATCAAGTACATCGTCTCTGCAGTATTTTTCTTTGGCTTTCTGTTGCTTGATGTCTACTGCAGTTCAGCTGGATTTCTTTCTTTGTGTCTTTTGAACCCTCTGATATTACTTGGTGCTGGAAACCCCCGCTAGTCTTTCTCAAAGCATGAAAGATGATATAGGTACAGATTTAGATATAGGCCCCATTATTACCTTCTTGCATCCTGATGTCTTCTTAGCTTTTTCTGGGCAGATTGGATGGACCATTTGGGTCTTTATCTGCCGTCATCTACTGTGTGTATGTGTGTGTCTTGTGCCAGCTGGAGGGATGAACACTGAGCTTATATTGGAACTGCTTGATCTCTGACCCCCACACTGAATGCCTTGACTGAATAACCCCGACTGAAGAGCACAAACATCCCTATGGACCTCCCAGCTAAGGAACTCCTTCTCTGACTTCCAAAAGAAAGGACTGCAGATTTACCATCTGAGGCCTCTCGTTGGGCTCCCCCAGACCAGCACAGCTGTCTAGGTGTAAATTCCTTCTGCTTTCTGGAGAAGGGAGTCCAGGCAGCTCAGCACTGTGATATCCTGAATGTTGTATGAGGGTGTCAGTTCAGAACTGGTCCACTTTCTGTAAGCTCCTCTTACACCCAAGACCCAGGTGCCCCAGCAAGAATGTAAAAGCTTTAGAAAAGAACAGTTTATGAAAAACTAGATTGCTCTGCCTGTGCAGAAAAGCTGAATGATGCCAGGGTGTAAGAAGTGTATTCAGTGAAGAGTAAAATTTGCAGTTACATTTTTTTTTTTTGGCCATACTTTTTGATTGTAACTCGTTCCCAAAAAAAAAAAAAAAAGCTGTATGTTTGTACTTAGTAACCAAGTAGAATTTTAAAAAGTATTTTCCATGACCTTTCCTCTTTCTCCTCCTATACAGGCCATGTCAGACCTGACTAGCAGCTGATTTGGACCCAAACTTCCAGTCCCCAAAGCAGCTGAGCTGGGACCAGAAGTTCAGGCCCTATTAAATGCAAGTCAAGTTCTGATATCACTTGGAAACCCTAATCCCTCCCTTCCTTCCCATGCAACAGCAGAGTCCTATAAATAAGCAGCAAATAAAGAGCAGGCGCCAGGCACAACACATGCTGCTCCATAGCTCTATCTTGCCTACCGCTGGCTGCATATACATACTGCTCCTACCCTAAACAGCCTGATTACCTCCTGTAGCTGTCACCTGCTCTGGGCCCTGGCTTTACTACCTTGTACAGCCACTGCCTGCTTCAAACAGCCAACCCCACCATTTTCTGCAGCTGCCCGGTCTGGCCAAGTGTTCAGCCTGTCATATCATTATCCCTCTCCCCACCCCACATGATAGTCCTCCTATTTACCCCCCTTCCGGTCTAGAAACTCTCCTTACGTCTCCATCCCTCTATAGTTGTCCTCTAGAGGCCGCCAGTGGCAGATTCCCATAGGCTTTCAGTTCTGGGGTCAGGCCTCTTCAGCATCTTGCCCCTGAGGAAACAGGAAATTATATTACAGAGAGCAGGACTTAGCAACCCAGAAAAGGTAGACCAAGGAGAAGGGGAGGAGAGATAAGACCATGAGAGGGGAGGGGCAGGAGCAAGAGTTAGAGAACTCGTAGTTCTGGTGGAGAGGGTGAGACCCCTATAAATGTAAATTGGAATGAACAAACAATATTATCTGTGAATGTTATTATAGGATGAACAAACTGTGGCCTAGATTCTCAAAAAACAACGTTAAAACACGATGGGCAACTATTGCAGCCGTTATGGTAGTGATAAAAAAAGCGAGTCATTCTTCAAAAAACACTCATGCAAATGAGGTTGGCGGAGAGTAGTGGAGACTCGCTAAATTTGCATGTGCCCATCGTTGGTGATAGCGATACTGCTGAATAAACGCAAAAAGGAAATAAAAACACAACAGCGGGAGAGATGACAATCTCTCCTACTGCCAACCAACCCCCCCAACCCCCCCGAAGTGGGAGAGATGAACACTCTCTCCTGCTGCCAAGTAAACCCCTGCACCTGTCAACTAATTATTATGTAACTGTAATGTTAACATGGTTTGATCATTCTAGATTATCTTTGAATGTTAATTTAGGATATGTAGAATGATGGCCACGGCACTGAACTTCCGAAAAGGGAATTACGAAAGGATGAGACTCATGGTGGGGAAAAAGATTAAGAAAAAGAGGATAAGCACTGTAAAAACGCTAAAGCAAGCATGGTCCCTTTTTAAGGACACAGTCACCAAGGCACAAAATCTATATAAATCGCGTATCAACAAGGAATACAAGAAGAAAAAGAACAAGGAACTGGAGTGGCTCACTGTAGCGGTGAAGGAAGTGATCAGAGACAAGAAGACTTCGTTTAAGGAATGGAAAAGGTCATAAATGGACGAAAACTGGAAAAAGCACATACAACATCAAAGTAGGTGCCATAAGGCGATAAGAGGGGCCAAAAGAGACTATGAGGAAAAAATAGCCAAGGAGGCAAAAAACTTCAAGCAGTTCTTTTGATATATTAAGGGGAAACGACCCATGAAGGAAGCGGTGGGGCCGTTGGATGACCATGGAATAAAGGGAGTGCTAAAGGAAGACAAAGCCATTGCCAACAAACTGAACACATTTTTTGTGTCTGTATTTACCAAAAAGGATATATACAACATACCGGAAGCCAACAGGCTATATGCAGGAAACGAAGACGGGAAACTGACAGGGTTGACGATCAGTCTAGAAGAGGTATACAGGCAGATTGATAGGCTTAAAAATGATAAATCCCTGGGATCGGATGGCATCCATCTGAGGGTAATCAAAGAACTGAAAGGTGTAAGAGCTGAACTTCTTCAACTAATAGCCAATCTGTCGATCAAATCGGGAAGGATTCCGGAAGACTGTAAAGTGGCAAATGTTCCGCCCATCTTCAAGAAAGGTTTGAGGGGAGATCTGGGAAACTACAGACCGGTGAATCTGACCTAGGTACCGGGAAAGATGGTAGAGGCGCTGATAAAGGACCGCATCATTGATCACCTTGATGGACACAATCTGATGAGGGCCAGCCAGCACGGCTTCAGCAAGTGAAGATCTTGCTTGACGAACTTGCTGCACTTCTTTGAGGGAGTAAACAGACAGATAGACAAGGGAGACCCGATCGACATTGTATATCTGGATTTTCAGAGGGCGTCCAACAAGGTCCTGCATGAACAACTACTTCGAAAAATGCGAGCCATATGCTTAAGGCCCCGCCCACAGAAGGAGCCTAAGGCTCCCGGGCCTATTCTGATTGGCCCAGGCACCTCAGGCCCTACCTGTGGGCGGGGTTTCAGCCGCCTGGGCCAATCCGGCCCCATTCCAGAGCTGGCTGGCCTGCCGGACAGGCGGGCTTGGCACCCATCTGTCCGGCCAATGATTTGAGGTATGGGGAAGAGGGGTGGTGTCGGCCGGGGGGGTCGTGGGTCGGCGGGAGTGGGGGCGATCGGGGGTTGGGGGGGCGAACGTTGGGGGGAGGGGGGTTATGTCAAGGGTAGGAGGGCCTGGGATCTCTCCTGCCCGTATTGTAGTGGGGGATAGGGGGGTTCTGCCTGGGTAGGAGGGGTTGGACTCCCTCCTGCCTGATCGTGTAGGGGGGTGGGGGGCGAGAGGCCAGGAGGGCTTGGGCTCCCTCCTGGCCTGATTGTAATCAGGGGGGGCCCCCGCGGGGCAGGAGGGCTTGGGCTCCCTCCTGCCCCGAATGTAATCGGCGGGGGGAGGGGGGGTCGCGGTTCGCTGGGGCCAGGAGGGCTTGGGCTCTCTCCTGCCCTGATGTTGTAGTGGGGTGCCGCAGGTGCCCGGGGCAGGACGGCTTGGGTTCCCTCCTGCCCGACCTTAATCGGGGTGGGGGGGTAGGGATCGGGGGGCAGGAGGGCTTGGTTCCCTCCTGCCCTGATGTCGTGGGGGTGGGGGGTTGGGGTGGATTCTGTAACTGGTGTTATTTTTGACAGACACTGGTTACAGACTCCAGCTTTTAGGCGAAGGACTGGCTCTTCCTTCTTCCTTCGCCTAAAAGCCTTTGTGTTGGACGTTTGGGGCTTAGGTGTTTTTTTGGCTCATTATGGGGTATAAGTGTAGATGTCGTTTGGGTACAAGTATAGACTTAGTGTGGTCTGGGCGTTTAAACAGCTGAATGTAGAGGCAGGCCATTATCAAAACAAGGACGTTTGTTTTGGTTATGGACACTTTCCCTGCTTCTGCTTTCAACGTTTAAGGCCTTAGGCCAAAAAGGGACTTAGACGTTTTTTTTTATTATGCCCCTCCACACGTTTATTTGTATAAAATTGTTTTATTTTTGTCTCCCAATTTTAAATTATCATACGCTTTGAAGTACTTGACATTGCGTGTACAACAAACTTTTAATAAACTTGAAACTTTATGGGCCCCTCCATCTTCAATTTCCTATGTCCCTATTCGGGCTCTATCTTTGTTGTCCTCCTTTGAACCCATTCCTGAGTCTAGTGAAATAGGGTAGGCATATTTATCTCATGCATGTTCACTGTGTATAGCCTGAAAACCAGACGAGGTGTGTCCTGAGGATTGAGTTGAGAACCCCTGTTCAGGTTCCTTCTGAGGACTGCACAAATGCTCCTGTTTCTGCTGCCTTGCCCAGTCTCTTGTAGTTAGTTGCTAGAAATGCATAAAGTTCTTAAGTTTAGAGGTTTTATGCTTCTTTTTTTTTTTTTTTTGCAGGTGGATGAGCTGAGTTAAGATTGATTGTGGCCAGAGCTTGGGGAACAGGAGTAAGGTGAGGAGAAATGAGATTTTACTACTTCCTGAATGTAGATACAGCTGTTTTGGGATTCAAGTTGGAGAAACTCAGCCTGCAGACACTCTTACATAGATCGAAGAGTTGAGCGTTGCCAATGTACCACTGACAGCTGTAAAAAAAAAAAAAAAAAAACCCAACCCAAATTTGCTAAAATCCAGAAGAGTATCTGGAACAGTGAAACAGAAGTACAAAGAAATCTGGAGAGGGACCCCTTTAACAAGGGAGCAACCTATGCTGGAAAAACTCCAGTCTGTCTCCTACCAACTACCCTCCAGTCAGTGGTTGCGCTATTTCCTCCAGCCACTACCAGCTTTTACCTGAAGAGTCCCCCAAACAGTTCAATGAGTAGTTTCTTAGGAAAACTGTTTTGTAGGATATGTCGGAGGCCACAGAAGATACGAGCGCGGGCTTGGCGCCGGGAGAAGATTCCTCTAAGCCAGGAATGAGCAATGAACTACTGGACAGGCTTCGAGCTCTGGAGGTAAGTCCTAGATGGGAACACGGAGGGGGTGGGGGGGGTAATTCTGTACAGATTGCCTAAAATTAGGCAGTGGGATGATGTGTGCCAAGTGTGAATTCTGTAATGGCACTTGTGCACGCAGCTGCTGTTATAGAATACTAGTGTAAGTTTGAAGTTAACGCATGTAAATTTAGGTACGAGCACTTATTTTATTTTATTATTTATATAGCACTTATAGCCTAAGTGGTTTACATTCAGGTGCTTTATCCTATTTCCCTATCTGTCCCTGTGGACACAAACTCTATCTAGTGTACCTGGGGCAATGAGGGGATTAAGTGACTTGCCCAGGGTCACAAGGAGCAGCGAGGGATGTGAACCCACAGTCTCAGGGTGCCGAGGCTGTAGCTCTAACCCCTACGCCATACACTCCCACTTATGGCTGATGTAAATGCTCACATCTAACTCTTGGCAGTCTGTGACCCATGCACGCTACCGCCTGACACGCACCTAACCCACCCATTCTGCTCCAGGTCACGCTCCATTGACGTTGCATGCACATTCTAGAACGGACGTGCGCAACTTATAAAATACTGACTATGGGCAGTTAGCTCATTGGTGCCAATTTCTGCTCATTAACACAAAACACAAGGAGGTGCTGAAAGTTCTCGGCCCAACCAACTTCCTAAATTCTTTTTTTTTTTTTTTTTTAAACGTATTTTTATTAACAGTGGAAACACACCGCCCAATAGGGCAGATTAACAAACTTCTGTAAGTCACAAACAGTCCATTACAGGTTAAATGTCAAAACAGAAACAAAGCCTCCCCCACGGATCCCCCCTCACAGGTACAATAGTCATACAAGCGTAAGAAACGTTGGTAGTAGGGGGGGGGCAAAGGCAGAGAAGAACAATAATGATAAATAGACCGCCCATCATGGACAGCGATCTCCCACCGTGTTTTTGTATATACCCTATCAATATGCCACAAAACCACACATAGCTCAGGATACCATTCGCATCCAACAACATCCACTCCACACTAATCGACCACTCACATCCCCAAACATCTCCCTTCCCTCCCCCCACCTACCCCCCCTCCCCCCCAGGGCACCCAGGAGTATCATAAAAAGAAAATGAAAGGAAATGAATGAATGGTAGGGGTGTAGCAAGGGCCCAGCCAAGGTAGCGCATAAGACAGCCAGGCTAAGTTAGGCGGGCTCCAGGTCCCCCTCCTGTTCTTGTGATGGCAACAGGTCCCGCAGCCTCTCCCACAAGCCAACGTAGTGTTGCTTAAGCACACTCAGCGATCTAGCATAGGATTGAATTTCAAACCTAGCCGTCTCCCGAAGCCTACTCCTCCATTGAGGTATCGGGGGGGGTTCCTCGGCCATCCAATAAGTTAAGATCAGCTTCTTAACTACGAGAACAACATTATAAAAAAATCTACATTGGGTTGTGGTGAAACCTTGATCCTGGAGAGAGGTCTGCAGACCCAGGAGAAGAAACCCATAGTCCCATTCAACCTCGCGCTGTACAGCTCTCTCCATTAGGGAGAGAGCCTCCCTCCAGACATTCAGTCGGGGGCACTCCAGGAAAGAATGGAGATATGTGCCTGCTCGATTCTTGCACTTTACACATAAATCACTATCCCATAACCCCATGCGCGCCCCCCGCTGAGCCGTGAAATAGGCACGGTGAAGGATCTTAAACTGTAGTTCTTGAAAATCTGCAGATTTAGTGTATGAGTATAGAGTAGCAAAGCAGGCCCCGAATTGTGGTTCAGAAATATCCTGTCCCAGGTCCCGAGCCCAGGAAGCGCGTACTGGAGAAAGTACCGACAGAGGGAGAGATGATTTGAGTATTCGATACCAGTGCGCGAGGGAGTTGGTTACGGGCGGTGTGGCTGAAAAAAGGATGTCCAAGGGGCCTTTGTCCCAGACCCCATTGTCTCCTCTGCGTTCAGCATCCCAGTAGTGACGTACTTGAAAGTAAGAAAACAAGTAATGTAGGGGAAGACCCCACGCGTCCCTTATTTGCTGAAAGGAGGGGAACCCGGCAGAGGGCAGCTCCAGTATATCCTCCATCATCCTACAGCCCCGAGCCGCCCACTGCTGAAAGACTGATCTACCCCAGCCCGGCTGAAACCTGGAATTGCCCCCCAGGTGGAGAAAGGGAGATGTGTCAGGTGATAGTTGCTGTCTGCGCCGCCACCAACGCCACGCCAGCCTAAACGGGCGCAGAAAACGGAAACAAACTAAATATCGTCTCCCAGGATCGTCCTGTCTGTGTAATATATTCATGAAGTGAAAAGGGGAGCTCCAGCCCTCTAGCCATCCCCGAGGGGAATAGCGAAAGCACCCGGTGTAGCTCTCATGAATCCATCGAAAAAGGGACGCTACATTATAAAGCCGAATATCTGGGACATTTAGCCCCCCCAGTGATTTATCCAAGATAAGTTTGGACATCGCGATCCTAGGCATTCGGGATCTCCAAATGAATCGGGAGATTGTAGTTTTAAAAGCAAGTTCGTCCCGCCTGGTAAGCCACAGCGGCATTGTCTGTAGGGGATACAGGAGTTTCGGTACCAGAACCATTTTCACTAGAGCCACCCGTCCCAGGATTCCCAACGGCAGTTCCTGCCAGGACTGACACAGCTGTCCAATCGCCTCAAGCGGGCGGCGAATATTTGCATTATAAAGTGTAGGCAGATCGGTGCTAAGATATATACCAAGATAGCGCATTGGTTTGCTCGTGGGTGCTATAGGCAGCACCGCGTGCCACGGCTCCGCCCGGCGCCCTGTTAGCATCAGGAGTTCCGACTTGCTACAATTGACCTGTAAGCCCGACAATGCCCCAAAAGCTCGAATCACCGTCAAAGCTCTGGGCAGATGGATGGGGACCTGATCCATATAGAGTAACATATCGTCCGCAAACAAGCTGATTTTACATTCCCGTCCCCGTACTACAATGCCCGTAAGAGTCTCATCCTGTCGGATCTTAGCCGCGAGCGGCTCAATGGCCAAAAGAAAAAGGAGTGGGGAAAGAGGGCAGCCCTGTCTCGTACCTCTCTGTAAGCCAAAATCCGCAGTAAGACCCCCATTGATAAGTAAGCGCGCCCTGGGATTGTGGTACAGAGCCGTCACCCAAGCCAGAAACTCTCCCTGGAAACCACCCCTACGCAAGACCCAGAAGAGATAGTCCCAAGAGATGCTATCAAAAGCTTTCTCCATGTCCAATCCCGCAACCGCCTCCTGGCCACCCCGGCCTACCCTATCATGAATTGCCCCCAAGACCTTCATCAGGTTCATGGAGGCGTAACGGCCCGGTACGAATCCGACCTGGTCGGGATGAATGAGATCGGGGAGAAAGCTATTCAGGCGCCGCGCCATAGTTGCGGCCAAGAGTTTAATATCCTGATCCAGGAGCGAAATTGGACGGAACGAACCCACCAGATCCGGGTCTTTACCCGGCTTTGGGAGCAGGACTATGTGGGCCATGTTATCCTGAAAGGAACCACCCGTCCGCGCCACCTCGTTATACATTGCGCTCAGGGGCTGCGCTACAAGATCCTCAAGAATGCGATAGTATTCAGGGCCAAACCCATCCGGCCCGGGTGCCTTCGCCAGTTTGAGGGAACGAATGGTGGTTCGGAGTTCAGCCCCGGAGATGGGTTGGCTCAAAAAAGCAGCCTGGTCCTCCTCTAGGCGCGGTAATGATAAGCCCCTGAAAAAATCCCCGAGGGCACACTCGTCCAATGGGCGCCTACCATATAGGGTCTCATAATACTTAACAAACTGTTCTGCTATTTGGCTTTCCCCCTCGTGTCGTGTTCCCCTAGCGTCGCGGATGGAAGTAATGATTTGGCGTTTCTTATACGGTCTCACTAAGTTCGCCAGGAGTTTCCCCGTCTTACCCCCCCACCTATACATTTTATACCGTTGGAACGCCAAGGTCTGCTCCGCACGCTGGTGGAGTAAGGTCTCGATACGTTCTCGTGTCGTCTTGTATTCCTGCCGGTCAGAGTCCGACAAAGAGGCGATATGAGCCCTGCGGAATTGATGCAAACGTCGCGTGAGCGACAAGAGCTCCGCTCCCCGGGCCTTACGTTTAGCAGCCGTATATGCTATCACATGTCCCCTCAGAACTGCCTTAGAGGCATACCAGTAAGTTACCGGTCCAATGTCAGGAGTGTCGTTAGTGGCCTGATAGTCTGCCCAGCGAGCTCGTAAAAATGTCCGAAATTCCTGATCATGATACAGGTGCAACGCCATTTTCCAAGAGGAAGCTTTGCCGCCTGCTGCGAGAGTCAAGGTGAGGTCCACGGTGGCGTGATCCGAGATCGTGGACTCCACTATTTCCGACTTAGCAGCCCGTGAGAACAGTCTTTGGTCAAGCAGAATGTAGTCCAGTCGGGCATACGCTTTATGGACATGTGAGTAAAAAGTAAAATCCGATTCGAACGGGTGTAGTGCCCGCCAGGCGTCCACCAGGCCTAAGTGCTGTGTCAAAAAGCCCACCCCCTTGTTGTCATGGTCTCTCAGACTACCCCTAGGAGGTTTACAATCCACCCCTGGGTCTGCAGTGATATTCATATCCCCCCCCAGGATCACCTGGTAGTCCGGGTAGGCTGATACCTGAGATAAAAGTGTGGAAAAAAATTTATGACAGTAAGTGTTTGGGGCATATACGTTACAGAGCAACAGTTTTTGTCCCCATAGATCCCCCAGTGCAATGACATATCTCCCCTCTCGGTCAGCTAGATGTTTATGCAGGACAAACGGCAACCGCTTGTGGATCAAGATAGCCACCCCCCGCCGGCGGCCTCCTGAAGTAGAGGAGTAAACATCCCCAACCCAATTTTTCCGCAATTTAGAGTGTTTAATCTGTGTTAGATGGGTTTCCTGCAGGAATGCCACATCCGCTTTCAGAGTTCGTAAGCTGGCCAGGATACGAGAGCGCTTTACTGGGGACCCGATGCCATCAACATTAAAAGTAACAACCCTTAGATCAGCCATATCGACTAGAGCGTAGCGGGATGCTGCGTGAAAACCCAGGGAGCACCAGCCCCCCAATAACAGGAGAGGTCAGCCATTCTCCCCCAGCCAAACGCAAGGTGAGCCTGCGCAGAATGAATAAATAGGTACCGACGAAGCCTCCCAGCAGAGCCTCGCCGCCCTCGATAACCAGGTGCCCCCTACCCCAGCACACCCATCCCCCATGCATCCCCCCCGCACATTCATCCCAGACTCAGACATGCCGTCCCCCTCACACACCTCCCAACAGTCCCCCAACCCCCCTCCCCACCCCTCCTTATCCCCCCATGCTGATCCCTCCCCACCAGCATACAAACCCATATATATCCCCCAACCTGCCCGGAGACCTCCCCCCCACCCACAGAAAACACCCCCACTGCATATCAAACAATGTCAAACAAGCACACAGTCCAGGAATATAACAGAAACCTAAGCAGAGAACAGATAAGTTGGTACCATCAAGTCCAGATCAAACTTTCCATCATGTCTGCAGTCTGCCCAAAAGATCTCCGAACTGTCCAGAGTAGCTGTCGCAGAGTATCGCCAGGTATGTCCCTCAGAAAGGGATGCGGCCGACAGACATGCAGGAATCCATGTATTCACCTCCTCACCCGGGCCCGGCGCAACTAAACTCAGGTCACCCGAGCCCCGCCGCCGGATCTATCCTGGAGGCCATCTCAAAACAGGAGTACAGGGCCACATCTCCAGGTTATGAAAGGTCTCATATCCACACAGGGCACTTGAGCATTGTACCGGGCAAACAGCCACTCCACCAGTCCAGCTCATAAATGGTCCCATCCCGACACGTATGAAAAGCAGATGTATGGTAAGAAAAGATCCCAATCAGGTACTTCTGGGCTGTATGGATCGTCAGGCAGACAAAGTCGCCAGGAACGCCTTGGCTTCGTCACCGCTGTTGAAATTAAGGGTCTTACCGTCATGCCAGACCCTGAGCTTCGCAGGGTAAACCAGGGCAAATTTGATACCCCTGTTGTGAAGGTCCGTGCAGGATGGCGCCATGATCTTGTGTTGGGCCGCCACCCGCACCGAGTAATCATTGAACATGAGTACCCTGGAGCCTTTGTAGTCCAGAGCCCCCGCCTTTCGGTAAGCCCTTAGCAGTAATTCCTTTTCCCGCCAGTTCGTATAACGAGCTATGGCTGTTCGCGCCCTCCCCCCCTCCATGGGTCGGGTGCCAATACGGTGCGCTCGTTCGCAGGCAAAGGCCTCCGCACCACCAGTTAGCTGCAGAGATTCTGGTAACCACGTGCTGAAAATAGTATACAGTTCTTGCTCACCCACCGTCTCAGGGAGCCCGACCAGCCTCAAGTTGTTCCGGCGGCTCCTATTCTCCTGCTCCTCCAAGGCATCCTGTAGCTCCCGGGACGTTTTCTTAAGTTCTTCCACTTGGGCAGTCAGGCTGGAGCACGTGTCCTCCTGGTCGGACACCCGTTGCTCGACATCCGTCAAGCGTCGGCTGTGGGAATCAAACTTCTCATTCATTTCCTCCACAGCCGACTGGATCTTGTTAAGTCTGTCCGCCAGCGCCGCCGTGACCGACCGTGTGATGTCCGTTATCCAGTCTCCAGCGGGTATAGTAAAGGTGGCCGGCTCCGCCGCCATTTTGGAGGGGGTTAGCGAAGGCTTGTCCCGAGTGCTCTTTGCCGGTTTTACTGGCATACCCTGGTCCGGCGGGAGTGCTCTGCGCTGCTAGTGCCGGGCGGAGAGTAAGTCCCCTTCCTGTGTGCTTGCGGCTCCGGTGGGGGTACAAAAAGCCGATTTTATCGCTGTTTTTTAAGTCCGTGGGGCAGGAGCTCTCCTTCCGTGCGTCTGCTTAGACAGGCTGCATCACGTGACCCCCCCAACTTCCTAAATTCTGAGCGTTATTTTCGCCACTGTAGCTGAAGAGTTCTTAATTATTTTGCAAAGTGCCAGTTTGCAGAATCGTACTGCTGTTTGGACATTGTTTCAGATCATTGATTGAGCCACGTCAATGAAAAGTGTGGAATTTTCAAGTGTGGAACTCTGAGCCGTCATGACGTTCCTATTTCTTCAGAAGAACACTCTAAAGCAGGGGTAGGGAACTCCGGTCCTCAAGAGCCGTAGTCCAGTCGGGTTTTCAGGATTTCCCCAATGAATATGCATTGAAAGCAGTGCATGCAAATAGATCTCATGCATATTCATTGGGGAAAACCCGACTGGAATACGGCTCTCGAGGACCGGAGTTCCCTACCCCTGCTCTAAAGAATATCCATAAATGTATGATGCAAACATTGAGTGACAAATGCCCATCATACTCCACAGTGAAGAAGTGGTGTGCAAACTTTCAGCATGGAAATTTCGTGACCAAAGATGCAGCAAGGTCTGGGAGGCCTCAAACGGTGTCAACTGCTGAAATTGTTGACCATGTCCATGACCTGATTTAGGCAGAGTGGCGAATATCAGCTAAAACGATTGCTGAGAAACTACAGATATCCAGGGAACGTGTTGGGGTGTATAATCCACAAGGAGTTGGGTATGCAAAAGCTGTCAGCCAAGTGGGTGCCCAAATGATTGAATGCTGATGAGAAACGACATTGAGTGAACCTTTCCAAGTTGATTTTGCAGCATTTTCAGTGAGGTGGTACCAACCTTTTCGAACTTCAGACACGATGGGCCAAGTGTGTTGAATTCTTAGTTGGGCTGAGAACTTTGACACCCCCTTGTAAATTATCAGATCATTAAGTTATGCTGTAACTTGGTATGTGCAAATTTGTGCACTAATCACTAGGGCTGTACCAAATATTCATAGTGATTTAAATTTGAATACAAATAATCGTGGGGCTTTACAGTGCTAAATCCTACTGAAATAAACAATTGATCTCTGATTTCACATTTCTTTAATTTTATTATGTAATGTATGTTAAAATAGAGAATGACACAGGGACAAATTTGTCCCTGTCCCCGCAGGAACTCAATGTCCCTGGCCCTGCTCCATTCCTGTAAGCTCTGCCTTAACCGCACAAGCCTCGAACACTTATGATTTTAAAGTGTTTGAGGTTTGTGCAGATGAGGACAGAGCTTAGGCATTGGTGGAATGAGGCATTATGACATCACAGTCTGAGCTCTAGAATGTTGCTACTTAGGATTTTAAAGTGTTTGAGGCTTGTGCAGATGAGGACGGAGCTTAGGCATTGGTGGAATGAGGCATTATGACATCACAGTCTGAGCTCTAGAATGTTGCTACTTAGGATTTTAAAGTGTTTGAGGCTTGTGCAGATGAGGATGGAGCTTAGGCATTGGTGGAATGAGGCATTATGACATCACAGTCTGAGCTCTAGAATGTTGCTGCTTATGATTTTAAAGTGTTTGAGGCTTATGCAGATGAGGATGGAGCTTGCAGGAATGGGGCAGGGACAGGAAAATAACTACGCAGGACAGGATGGGAAAATGAGTTCCTGTGGGGACAGGGAAAAATTTGTCCCCATGTCATTCTCTATGTTAAAAACTCAGTGCCCATTATTCGTATTCATATTCAGCTGAATAGTAAAGTACGCTATTTGGTACAGCTCTATGTGCATGCAACTTTCTAGAATTAGGGAAAGGTACTTACTTGCAGGTCTGCTCGTATTTGTGTGTGAAGCAGGTGTCTGACAACTGCTGTAGTAAATCTGATCTTTTCAGGTTGTATCCTGGGAATGTTGTCTGGAAGGCAAAGCAGAGATGTAAGTGTTGCAGCAGGGAAACATAAGCGGAGGATCATTGAAGAACTGAAATTCTGCCCTGTGTGGTTTTTTTTGTTTTCTTTTCCTGTTTTGTGCATCATCATCTCATCAGCTATCTGCTTCCTTTCCACTGTCATGGGTTTTCAATTTCTTTGTAGGCAGAAAACTCAGCACTTGCTCAGGCCAATGAGAACCAGAGAGAATCATACGAGCGCTGTTTGGATGAGGTAACCATTTACATTCTATTTTTTTCTCTCCTTCCTTTTAACACTGACACTCTTCCTTCTCCTTCTGTGGCATAGAGCTTTACATCCTCTTCCTTGCTCTCTAGATACATCCACCCCCAATCCCTTGTATTTCCCGAGCTACTTGTCTGGTTAGAGAACCTAGTGCTTTTGAAAAGCTGATAGTCTGAATGCTGGTGGTAGTAGGGATCTGCTTCAAGAGGTTAATCGGACTTGATGTCTTTGGTGTGTGATGGTCTATACATGCTCTTTCTTCTGCACTGACTTGAAATATTCACTGCTGTTGCTACAAGGTGTCAGGTTGGATGGACCTTTTGATCTGGCCCAGCTTGGCAGTTCTTATGGTGATCCCCCACCCCCCACCTTTGTAAATGTTTAATTTTTTAACACCTAATTCTTTTTTTTTGAAAATCATTTTTATTAATGAAGCAACAAGAGAAACAAGCAGAGTACATAAGTAAAATAGCAAAAACCGCAACGGATGGTATATTACAATAGTCACCTGCAACAGTACTTGAGACAGCAAAAAGACAGAGGAATATGCCAGAAAATGAACAGCCCATTTCCCTCATCAGCTCCACCAATTTTCAATTTTCGAGACAACATAGCCACCCCAAGAGCCCCCTATACTAAGAGCAACACACACTCCACCCGAAGCAAACCAGTCACACTTACGAACATTCACCACAAACTCCCCCCATTCAATCAATCCCACCCCCTTACCCCCGTTTCTGGAGACCAGATTAACACCTAATTCTGAGAGGAATAATGCCAGTAGCAGTCAGCAAATGCTGAGTGCTGCTGGTTGAATATTGACTCCTGATCTAAATTTACGAGTATGCCCGATTTTTAACCAAAATTAGCAACGTTAACTTTTCAGCTGAAAATTCATCTTTTAATTAAGGATCTCAAAGTTACACGCATAAATTTAGGCATTCCATTGTTTGCCTATATTTGAGGCTAGCACTGAAAGCAGTGCTAAGTTCCTAACTTCTTTTGCCTGCCCTAAATCCACCCCTGTTGCCATCCATTTTTTTATGCTCCTAAATTTAAGAGTTCAGTGAAATTGTCAGTAAAAATGTATGTACTCGGTCCTAGTAAATTTTCAGAGAAACCGATTTATGAGCATAACTCTCAAAGTTAGGAGAGTATTTGTAAAGACAAACTGTAGGCCTCATAGCATACCCTGAAGAAAGCATGATGGCTGAAACGTCGGTTCTACCTACCCAGACACGATGAGTCTCAGAAAACTGTAACAAGCATAAATACTTGGAATATCAGGCCTTTAGTCTTTTGAAGATGGTGTTAATATCTGTGGAAAATTAAGAAATCTCAAATTCAAATATTTAATATAGGTCTCAAAATTTTCTGTCGTAGGATGAGACTGCATTCTGTCCTGAACCACATATGTCTGAACTTATTTACTGTTTTATCTGAGCAGTGAATTCTTCTGATTTTTGTGACTGAGCAGAGCACACTTCCTTAACATATTCTATAAGAATTCAGAATGTTAAGGAAATGTGCTCTATTCCATTTTTACTCTACACCAAAAAGAAAGCACAACCCCACATATAGCAATGCAAAACAAAAAAAGTGGGGAAGGGCCACCACACACCAGCTGCAGAGACAATCAATTTATTTCAAACATATAAATGATAAAAGCATGTACATATAAATAGCTAAAACGTAACGCAAGCTTCACAGAGAGTCTTTAAAATCTTTTCTGTACTGGACCCAAACACGGTCCATGTTTCAGCATGAAAAAGACTTCCTCAGGGGTAAATAGATAAAATCCAGTGGATAAAATCCAGTAGATGGCGCCAGTGTACTTATAAAAACCAAAAAGGAAGGTTCTCAATCTGTGATTAAAAGCTTGCGTATTGCCTACGTCAAAGGAACGCTGTGATCTATCAAGTCACTTCGCTGCCAAAAGCAGTGGGTGTGCCTTTTTAGCAGCGACGTGACTTGATGGTGCGCAGTGTTCATTTGACTTGGGCAATACGTAAGCTTTTAATCACGGATTGAGAGCCTTTTTGGTTTTTACAAGTACACTAGCGCACCCCTGAGGAAGGCTTTTTCAAGCTGAAACATGGACCGTGTTTGGGTCCAGTACAGAAAGGATTTAAAGACTCTCTGTGAAGCTTGCCTTACGTTTTAGCTGTTTATATGTATATGCTTTTATCATTTATATGTTTGAAATAAATTGATTGTATCTGCAGCTGATATGTGGTGTCCTATTCTGTTTTTACTCACAGAGGGAGATATTTAAAGAACAGACTTCATAAAGAAATTCCAGCATGGACCAAATTGAATCCAAAGTCACGTCAAGAGACTTCACCAAGGGAGGGGGAGATTTCCAAATTCACCCCCACCCCCTCTGTGTGCTACTTAATCCTTCTGGTATCGAGATGCTTGCAAGCTTTCCCGAAGATGTCAAATTACTGTTTGGGAAACCAGCAACGGCCCTCTTTCAGCATTATTGCTTCCGCATCACTCAGTGGTCCTGAAGAGGCTGAGTAATACCTAGCATCACACCTTGGGGCTCTTCCTCACGCCCTAAGCAGTGGGTGTGCCCGAAGATACAGCCAAGTGTACAAACTTTATTTGTCGCAGAGAAGGAGCTGTAGATAAGCCCTTTAAGCTTAGGATTAATCAAAAATAATTGAAATGGAGAGAGGTTTGTGCAGCTGTCTTGCAAAAATGCCGTCTTGTCTCCTGGTCTCAATATTTTAAAGCATTCTTGGTAGATCTTGTTCTGTAGCAGTGTCATTTATGGCTTTATTTTATTTTATTTTTTTAAATAACATGAAGAACTACCTGAACTTACATTATTCAGAAATGCAGTAAAATATTTACAGCTTGACTTGAGTAGGTGGCTGTCAGCAAATCTGGCAAAATGTATATTTGTAACATATATCCATTTGTTACAAAAAAGAGAATTATGTAGATCTAGATCTATTAAACCTGGAGAACAGTAAGAGAAAGCATGAGTAGGGTGGAATGATTAAACAGGGGATATTTGTTTAACCTTTCAAACACCACCAAAACAAAAATACAACAAGAAACTAAATTGTAGACAACAGATGGAGTGGCAAGGCCACTAACACAAAAAGGTCTGAACAAGTTCTCTGAAGAAAAATTCATAAGCCAGGTAGACTTGGGAAAGCCATTACTTACCCTTGAAAATGAGCCATGAGAAACATCTGCCAGGTATTTGTAATCTGGACTGGTCATGTTCAGAGATAGAATGCAGAGCTCAATGGGCCTTGGTCTGATGCCACATGGCATAACTGTTTTCATGTTCAAAATGTATTAATTATATGGCATAACTGTTTTCATGTTCAAAATGTATTAATTATAATACATTTTGAACATGAAAACAGTTATGCCATGTGGCATCAGACCAAGGCCCATTGAGCTCTGCATTCTATCTCTGAACATGACCAGTCCAGATTACAAATACCTGGCAGATGTTTCTCATGGCTCATTTTCAAGGGTAAGTAATGGCTTTCCCAAGTCTACCTGGCTTATGAATTTTTCTTCAGAGAACTTGTTCAGACCTTTTTGTGTTAGTGGCCTTGCCACTCCATCTGTTGTCTACAATTTAGTTTCTTGTCTAGATGATAATTCTACAAAAGGGTAAAATTACTGAGGGGTAATTTTATAAAGCCTGCAGCATAATAAGAGTTTATCTACTATAGAAAGCTTGGGGTCATAAGAGCCCAGATCATAGGCCGTCCTTTATTTTAATCTATCATGGATGGGTGAGGGTGGGATGATGGGTAGAAGATAATTATGAAAAAGCAAGATCACAGATGTGACTCTTCTTCCCTCTTTTTTTTTTTTTTTTCTGACTTCATTTTGAATTGATGGAAAGTTTAAGAATGGATATTCTTCTTATGGATGATTTTGTTCCATCTTTGCTTTGTACGTTTACTTGATCCTGAATAAAAATGGTTTAAACATAGTCTGCAGCGTGGCCAGTTTAAAAGCACAAATCACTAAAGTAACCAGAAACAAAAAGCTACAAATAAACTGTTTTTTTAATAAATACTTTTTGTTATTAATGAGAGACCCTCTGATAAAAAAAATCTCTTAAGAATGCAGCAATATAATGCTGCTATAGAAGGTGAAAAAAGTTCTCATTCATCAGGCTGATCTCACTGCCACTTGTGACATTTTTATAGTGTTGGAGAACAAAAGTTCAACAGGAACAAGAAATAGTCTCTCCCAATAAGGCAAAAATGTTTCTTCAAATAAACTTTAAATGTGCAACAAACATAGGAAAAATTCAAAACTCTGAAAAATACATTTTTTTTTTTTGGGGGGGGTTGTATTTCAATTTAAAAGCATGGCAGGAGGTCACAAGAAAGAAAGGAAGCAAGCTGAAATGTAATTTCAGGATGGACACACACGAGGCTGCCCTGTCAGCAGGGACCTCCCTCTCTTTGGGCTGCTGATCAATGCTGGTACTGCCGGTAGTCTTAGGATCTCTCTTATCAAGACCCTGATGCAGCTGGCCCCCTTCTCCATCTCCCACGTTGATTTTGTGGGGATTGAGGAATTCACAGGGAGGGCCTTATGTAGTGGCTCTTTTAACTGGGGGTAGGGTGGCTGATTCTAGCCTTATTTTGTGTGTATTTTGATCGGCTGTGACATGCTTTGATGGAAAAACATTGACAAAACAGGTGATTCTTATTTTTCTAGGTTGCCAACCACGTGGTCCAGGCCCTTTTGAACCAGAAGGTATGAAAGATTTTTGAGAACTTTTATTTTCTATACACCACCCAAGGGGGGAGACTTGCCTTGTCCCTTTGGACTATATTCAATGTACATAGCATATTTTGGATCTCTGAAGAGCCCCCAAAATGTCTCCCTGGTAGGGCAGTGAGGCATGTGCAAGGGATTCCCTGTTACCCAGAAATGTGGGTTCCTTAGTATACGGTGCTGAAAACCCCTTAAGCAGTGGCGTAGCAAGGGTGAGAGGTGCCCAGGACCATGGCACCCCTCTTCCGCCCTCGTCTCTGCCCCCTCCCCCCGCTCCTTCCCTGATCCCCCTGCCGCTTACACACTCCCCTTCCCTTCTCCCATACCTCTAGTTCACACATGTCAAACACAAGACCCGCGGGCTGAATCCAGCCCACCTGGTCATTTTATGTGGCCCGCAGTGTCTGTGCCATATCCAAGCACCCAACCGTGCAGCCCCAGTCCCAGCAGTGCTCCAAGCGCCTCACTGCACTGCCTCAGTTCCCATTTGCAGGCAGAAGGACCCAGTCCCAGTGTAAAAGTTAGGGCGTTCCACACAAGTGCCTCACAGCGCTTGTTATTTTCGGAGCATGATTAATGCACGAGGATGGCATGTGATATGGCGTCTCAATAAAAAAATCAGCCTGCAACTTAGCCTGTGTTTTAGATTTTGGCCCCTTAAGTGATTGAGTTTGACATCCTTGCTCTAGTTGTCCTTGCTCTAGTTGTGAGGAACGAGAACTTCACGTGCTCCTTGTGACCCCCATCGGCTCTCCCTTTGACGTCGCTTCCTATGTTCAGCACCCAGAAGTGATGTCGGTGAGAGAGACGACATGGTCACAAGGAGCATGTTGAAGTTGTTGCTTGCGGCGGTGCACAGCTAGAGGTACAGGGGAAGGGAAGGGGGGTACATGCATGGCGAGGATTAGTGGGATGGGCGGACCCACTATGCCTAAGGCCTGATTGGTCCAGGCTTCTAGAGCCTGGGCCAATCAGGCCTTAGACTTAGCGGGGATGGGCTGGGAAGGGGCGGGCCTGCCTCATTTCGACGAGGGCGGCCTGCCGGTTGGACGGCAACAAGACCCATTCGGCCAGCCAACAATTTAGAGGTTAGTTGAGGGGGGGAGGTTAGTTGGGGGGGGAGGTTAGGGGGCCACCGGGGGGGGTCGTTAGCATGGGGGGGGTCCGGCTTTCCGGCACTCTCCTGCCGGCGATCAAGAGGTTTTTTTGGGGGGGGCGGTGTTCTGACAGGAGGGGTTGGGCACCCTCCTGCCGGCGATTGGGAGTTTGGGGGGTGTTCCGGCAGGAGGGGTTGGGCACCCTCCTGCCGGTGATCAGACCTGCGGCCGCTATACTTATCCCTTGCCGCGATAAGTGTAGCAGCCACGTCTATTCTAACCCGATTCTCTAACCGGTGTCTGTAACATGGACACCGGTTACAGAATCAGGGTTAGTGTAGGCCCGATTCTGTATAGGACACCTCTCCCGGGCGTCCTATACAGAATCAGGGCCTGAATGTCTTTGTGTGGAAAATCTACACGGATCTTTCATTCAATAACTGGTGGCATCTCCTTGTTCATGAATAGTTTAAATATGGATCAGTCCTTTGCATCACCCTGGAAGAATTTTGACCCATCCTTTCAAACAGAGCTGTTTCAATGGACTTTTGAGGGCTTTATGTTGAATTTTTTGGTTGCATGAATAATTTTGTATAGTTATTTATCAAATGTCATTTATCTTTCTCTCTTATCAGAGATCTAATCATGTTTGCATATAAACCGTGCTAAAATACTAGGAGGATCAGAAACTTTTTAGTAGATGTGGGTCCCTTCTCTGGTATATGAAGTGGTATGGGAAGCTAAGGGAAATTGGACCCCTGCCCCAATATACCCATTGACAGGCCTGGATTTCAGCAGAGCTTACTAGGCCTAGTTTGTCAAAACTTTGAGGGTATCAAAGCTCTACGTTGCAAAACTGTTGTGGCAAATCCATGCCCCAGCACCTATTGTCTTTGCTTTTTTGGATGATACATTGAAAGAAGCTGAGTTTTGACAAGCCTGGTGGTCCACATATGGCCAGGGAAGTCCTTTGGACATATTAACCTGCCCAACCATCTCTTTTTTGGCTTTCACAACACAGAAGAAACTATAGCATAAGGGCCAGCTCACCAAGATACTAATCTCCCTAGGCCACATTCAGCCTTTTTTTTAAGAAAGGAGGTGAGAAAGTGGCATCAACAGTGCCTACGGGCCACAGAAATTTAAATCTGTCATTGCTCATTTGAGATTCTTGATTGTATGATAGTGAGTAAAGTTTGTCCTTTCCTGGCATATAGCAAAAAGGTGCTGTAATAAGAGTCTATTTTGGTGTTTCCAAGAGATGGAAACTGATGGTGAGGAATCTAAGAAGACCCTAACCATATGTACAAGGTACCAGCAGTATTCTGTAAGAGCCTTCCTGTTTCTCCAGGACTTGCGAGAAGAATGCATCAAACTGAAAAAGAGGGTGTATGAGCTGGAGCGGCAGAATCGAACCCTGAGTGACCTTTTCCATCAGAAGTTTCAGATCACTTCCGGGTCACTTCCTCCGGTAGGACACTGCCTTTTGTAAAGTACTATGTGCATTTTTTCCTATGTCTGATGCAGAAGGACATAAGCCGCCTTGCTCACCCTCTGTCAATCTCTTTCGCCTTGCTTTTCCCTCACTAAGCAGTCCTGCACTGTAGAGCTTTATGGAAATCCTACTTAAACTGAAAGTAGCAAGGTCAGTGAGTGAGCAAATGATGGTGGAATAGGCCTGAACCTCTGTCCTTGACTTGCAGCACCACAGTGGGATTTGGGAGCTGCAGACTCTCTCTAAATAGGATAGTAAGACCCAGAAAATTAGTTTCTTATGATAAAAAGGAATTTATTTTTACGTCGGTAATAGAAGAAAAATAGCAATAATGTATCTGTGTCATATGTGAGGTTAGAGTGGTTCGAACAGATGTGTTACTTCTCTGGATTTGTTTTGTGTTAAGTTCTGTGAAAAAATTATTTAATTATTTCAGAGTTATAAATGGAGAGAGATGGGGAGGAAACTGAGGCAGCAAGACTACTTGAGAGAAGAGGCAGAGAAGAGAGTTAGCATCTGCTTATCTTGTTGCTGAGGAGAGCAGTCTTTCTCTTTAAGCACCTTGGGGTTTAGTGGGGAGTGTTCTGTGCATCTGAATGTGGTGCTGCCACAAACAGTATCTCAATAAACACAATGGGGGTTGTGGGGACTAGAGGGTGGGTAATGTGTATTATCTATGTTTATTTATTAGGATTTATTTTCTGCCTTTTTTGAAAGCTTTTATTAGGCATTACAAAATCAAAAAACACCAGATATATGAACAAAAATAAACCCCATAAACACAGCTCAAATAGCCATATATAGTACAGAACCTGGTAACCCAATACCCCCTTCCTTCCCCCATTCAACCCACACACAGAGTAGATCCTTTCAGAGAAAGAACAGTTGCTTACCTGTAACAGGTATTCACCGTAGACTGCAGGGGAATGCAGCCACACGTGTGACTGAGCCTGAGTGCCAATGCTCTCCCCTAGGTATAGTTAGGTTCTTACCTTACTGAGCATGTGCAGCGTACCTTGCCTCCGAAGCCCCTCCCCTTGGAACATTAGTTTGTCTTCTAGCTAAAAATGTGTTGTATTGAGGGGAAGGCGGGTGGGCAAGTGTGGCTGCATTCCCCTGCTGTCTACGGTGAACACCTGTTACAGGTAAACAACTGCGCTTTCTCTGGAAACAAGCAGGGGAGATGCAGGCACACTTGAAGGTGAGTCCCAAGCTGAAGAAAATGATGGGTCTAGGTGCCCTTTATATTGCAAATAAATTCCTTAGAAATAATTGAGTGTCATGCGCCGAGGTGTGGTCTTACAGTAGTGTTTGGTAACAGTATGAACTGAAGACCATGTAGCGGCATTAGAAATGTTTTGAATGGGAATTGATTGAAGATGTGCAGTTGAGGAAGCCATAGCATGTACTCTATGTGCTCCTATAACACCAGGGGATGGCATTTGAGCCCTTTGATAACAGAAAGAGATACAATGTGTTATCCATGAGGAAATAGTTCTTTTGGCAACTGGTTGATCCTGGGTGGAAAGATTTGAAGGAGACTAAAAGCTGATTTGTTGTATGGAAGCAATGCACGTCTGCAGTCCAAAGTATGAGTGCAGAATTTGTGCAAAATTCCTCACCACCTCAGAACATATAGAATTCTGCACCTGCTGTGCAAAATTCAGTACAGACATGAGCAGTAGAGGAGGAAATGAATTGCACCGCAGGTCACTTCCTCCTCCTGTGCTGGCTTAGGCTCATCTATTTATGTGACCCACTATCTCGCACGTGCAGAATTCTGTCAAAGAGTAGATACTGTGTTGAGTGAAGCCTTTCGGGGAGTGCATTCCAGAGTATGGGGACTGCTCTGGAGAAGGCTTACTGGTGGGGATCACATTGTGTGATGGTGCATGGTAAATGGCGGAGACAAGAATATTTATTATTGTTTAAAGGTAAAACTAGCCCCCTGTATGCTGGTACCAAGTCACAAACAACTGATGGATGCCACCACTTGGGTGATAGTTTCTTGGCAGATTTAACAAGGTGGTTTGCTATTACCTTCCCCAGTCATCTTTTCCCTCAGGCTAAGGCCGGGCACTCATTTTTCAACCAAAAGTGGATGTATGGCTAAATTGACCAGAGACTAGCTATCTAACAAAAATTCTACTGCAGCATTCAAACTCGTATTGTAGGTGGAATAAGTAAACAACCTATCGATTTGTACCACAAGGCCTCCATTAATACTATGCCCAGTAGTGTACGTAGTGTAAACCTACTTATTTTCATAAGGTATGTGAGCCTATGTGCTCCTACAGTCTGTCTACATATCTCAGATCTTCCGAGAGATTTGTAGGTGGGTCAGCCATTTTTTCACCTCTTGCCTCCAGCACAGAGATTCCCGAAGCAACAGTGAGCAAGCTAGCAGAATAGGGTTACCAGATTTTCCAACAGTAAAATCCGGACATGTGGCCCCACCTAGTTTCACCCATGCCTCATGCCTCATTCTACCCCAGCCCCGCCCCCAAAACCTCTTCTCCTCAAGCTTGGAGTCGCATTTGGAGGGTTTCCAAGCATGCACAAGTATGATGCGATGATGTCATAGTTTATAGTTTATTAAAAATTTGATAAAACGCTTCTCCTGGAATACAAAGCATTGTACATTAAAAATTTAAATATGAATGATGAACAAACAATAAATAATAGACATAGACCTTTCAAGACAGACATACTTGGTTGGGGTTGCGACTTGAGAACATTTGAAGAAAGGGAAGAACTACAATTTGTTAAGAAAGAGCACATATAAGGGAGAAACAGTAGAAAGGATATGACAAGTCAGGTGATATTAAATTGTAGGCATCTTTAAAAAGAAAACATTTTAAACTACTCTTGAATTTATCCAAGTTTTGTTCAGCTCTAAGGTGTAAAGGGGAGAGAGTTCCAAATTAAAGGGGCAGTAACCTAGAAGATAAGAGTACGATGGGTGCCAATTATTTTTAAGGACAGAACATTAAGAGAATGTTGCGAGGTTGATCTTAAGGTTCTGGGGGGGATCGTATGGAATTAATAGTCTATCTATAAATGCAGGAGCATTAGTTTGTAGAGTTTTGAAAGTTAGAAGAGCAATTTTATAGGTTATCTGGTGTTGGATAGGCAACCAATGAGCTTTCTTTAACAAAGGTGTGACATGATCAAATTTTTTTGAACCCAAGATGATTTTGATGGCTGTATGTTGTATGTATTGAAGGCGCCTAATATCTTTTTGACACAACCCTTTATATAATGAATTGCAATAATTGATTTTGGATATTATAAGGAAGTGAATTAGGATATTAAGAGAATTTGAGTCTCCACATTGCATCCGCTGATGCCCTCCAGACGCGGCCCTGAGCTCAAAGCTTTTCAAAACTCGGACAACATGCCGGGTTTTGAAAAGCCATCTGGATGCCTGGACAGTCCTCTTGATAAGAGGACATGGGGTAAATATAGACATCTGGTAACCCTATAGCAGAAAGCTCTGCTATTTCCTGCTTTCAGGGAGCCCGTGCAACCACTGCAGTGGAAGGAAGAACAGGTGACGAGACCACAACAGGTGCATCAAACACATTTATGTATTTATTTGTTAGGATTTATTCACCAAAGGTAGTCTCTTCTGCCAGTTTCTTCCCTGGCATCTCGGATATGCCTCTCTGGTTTGGTCTGCTTACTTAGGAAGAAAATAAAATAAATAATTGTGTCTAGGAGAGGGTGGACTGAGGAAAGCGATGAAACATTTGTGCTGCTGAGAAGAGGCTGGAGGTGGAGAGGGGAAATGAATCAAGAGTGAGAAAATGAGGACAGAGGGTTGCAAATGGCTATGTGAAAGAAAAGAGAATAAGAGGAGAGTCAGAGAAGAAAGTAGAGAGAGGAGAAAGCAAGTCTATTCAAAATAAATAATAAAACCTTGCCTCTCTAACCAAGTCTCAATTATACATAGGCAGGAAGGATAGTGATGGGTAGAAATGTTTATGTACCGTACTTTTATCTGTTATCTGACTGAATGCTACACTGACTGTGTCTACATGCTCTGTGTCTGATACTGATATTTGTTTGATTTCAGCTCCCAGTACATCCCTTCCAAGTTCTTTCTAACTTGTCTTTGGTCCCACATCTGGATTCCATGGAGAAGCTCTCTACCTCTCTCCCCCTGGGGCATTGTGAAATGCAAAAACAGGTACTGCTTTTACTCCCTAACACCTATCTTTTGTCACAAATACTTGTTCCCACTCCTCCTCCCCAGTCTGTTTCTTGTGTCCTTCAAGTGTTCAACTGCATTCCTTATTGTCAATGACAGTCTAGTACAGACAAGTGGGTTATATCCCTCTGCCAGTAAATGGAGGCGGTGAAAAGCTCAGACCTGACTTTGCTCCCCTTATAGGGCCTCATGTTGCCTTCAGCTCCTCATTTTTTTTTAAATCCTGCACATGGCACAGAGATGTTTGTCTGGTGCAGTGTCAATGATAAGGAAGACCCTGAGTTAGAAAGGCCTTTTAGTTTTTTGATTGCGGTGTGTATGATTGTTGGTATGTATGACTCTGGGGTTGCTGAGATTGAGTGTGTGAGCTTTCTCTTATTATAAAACGTAAAGGGTTGGCGGGGTGTTTGGGTTCTCATTTTGTGCTCTCTCTTCTTTTTGTTTCCAATTTCTGGTGTCTTTACTCAGGGGATGTTGTTCACACATATATTGCTATTTGGTGATTTCTGTTTAGATGCTGCTTGCTCTTTTTCTGCTCTTCTCAAGGGTTTGATGTACTGCAGCGATGGATATGTGATTTTTCGTTGTTCTTATGTAATTTTTTTTTTTTTTTTTCCCTTCTTGTCCATGACCCCTGGTTTTTCCATGATATGGCCCATTGCCTTGTTATACCCTTTCTTCTAATAAAAATATTTTCAAAAAAAAAAAGAAAGGCCTTTTAGTGCTTGAGATTGAGCCTGAGGGAGAGGGGGGGGAGGGTTTCCAGGAAGCTGTATTCTGCAGACTTATCTACATTTCAACTAAGGTAAACTGAGTCCTTAAGTCTCAGCCTGTACTGCCAGTGGCTTCAGAAAGTTCTGGAGAGCTTCCTGTCTAGTGATAGTTTAAAGAAAAAGAAACAAGATTCAGTGGAAGAATCCCAGCAGTAATTTTCCTTTTCAAAGGCTTGAACCTCAAACACACCAGGAGCCAGAGACTAGGAGGAAGATTCTCAAAACTTGTCAGTAAAATCCGGCGAGTTGATGTAGTGCCCATAGTGGGATCAACTTTTTATGGGCAGTTCTCAACAAAATAGCATGCAAATTATATGTGCGCAATTTGAGCAGAGAATTGCTGGTAAAGAGCAGGAGAAACTGTGCCTAGTGATTGCCGGGGGGTTTTGGGGGTGAGTATCACTGGCGGCGGGAGGGAGTGGGCATCCTGCTGGCCTATCAATTTGGGTTGGCTTTTTTTTTTTTTTTTTAATAATAATCTTTATTCATTTTAAATTTTGGCTGCAAATGTGGCACAATGAGGTTAGGGAATCACCCGGCAATGATAGAGAGTTGTCCAGCATGCTCCTTTAAATACTGATGAGCCCATGTTAATGAACTCATTGTACTACATTTTTGCATGGTAGAGTCGGAAACTGCTAGGAAGCTTGGAAAAAGCTATTCTGATAATTGACCGGTAAAATACCGGCACGCTAAACTGACTGGAACCGATTTAGAGACCATGTTAAGGGCACAGTAAGTTTTGAGAATCCTGCCCTAAGTAGGTCTTTTGAACCCTTTTTCCCCCCCTCCACACACTTTTTCAGGCATAGGTTCGTGAAAGGGTAAGAGGTACGTGGTTTGTGGGAACCAGTGGTTTGTGATCTAAGCTGGATCCCTGTGATTAGTCACTGAAGAATAGGGACATCCGATGAAGGGCTGTCAAATCTCAGCCAGTGGTTGGTGACAGGTGACCACACCCAACTAGAATTTTGATATGAGTGCAACAGCTCTAGCAATTTTGGTGGGAAAATCGGACATTTTACCTCTGTAGCATGCTCTTATATCCACAATTGGGTGCTCTGTATGCTCCGTCTCCTTTTCTTCCCAGCAGCTGAAAAGCAGGAGAGGCCCACAAAAGCTGCATTTGGAGATATTACTTTCCAGAGACCTCTCGAGGAGATATTGTGATTTTTCTTTACTGAAGACAAGCAGAATAGTTGTTTAATGGAAGTGACAGGCATGCAAATCTGCTCCATACATATTCATTAGGGCTAGCCTGAAAACCCGATTGGCTTGGTGGTCCTCCAGGACAGGGTTGGGGACCACTGGGCTAACATACATAATATACAGTTAACAGGTTACAATGTGCCATATTTAAAGTACAAGTTTTTAACCTAACTCAACACATATTAGGGATCTAATACCAATATACAAAATATACAGTTTACAGGTTGTAATTTGTCAGTTTCAGTGCAAGGTTTTTTCAATACAAGTTTTTGTCCTAACTTATAATAGTTTAGTAGGGATAGCATGGTTGATTAATTTAGGCCAGAATGTATAACCACATGCTTCAGTGGTTTAAGAAAAGGAACTCTTGAAAATAGCTTGAATGTGTTGCAGAAAGCAAAGGCTCTCTGTTGTTTTTAGAACCTAATTCAAACTTTAAGGCCCGAAAGAACCCAGTTTCTAGCAAAATTGACCCCCAAAAAAGTTTTCAATCAGATTTCAGAATTTGTTGAATCTACTAACATTCTTCACCCACATCAAAGGGGTTTTAGGATAAACCATTCAACTGAGCATTCACTATTAGGGATGACAACTACTTTACTTTATCATCTAAACCACCACAAATCGGTGGGCCTGATCTCCCTTGACCTTTCTGCTGCCTTTGACACGGTAGATCACTTACTTCTCTTAGAAAGATTAGAATCCACTGGACTCACAGACCAGGTACTTAAATTGCGACAATCTTATTTTTCAAACCGTCAATCTAAAGTCGTTTTCAATAATACTTCATCGGATCTTTTTGCCAGTCAAAGCGGGGTACCAGAAGGCTCTATTCTCTCTCCTTTACTGTTTAACATTTTCCTGTCCCCTCTGCTTACCCTCTGTCAGTCTATCGAGTTTTACAGCATTTGCTTACACTGATGATATTCAATTATTAAGAACATAAGAATTGCCACTGCTGGGTCAGACTAGTGGTCCATTGTGCCCAGCAGTCCGCTCCCGCGGTAGCCCTTAGGTCAAAGACCAGCACCCTAACTGAGAGTAGCCTTACTTGCGTACGTTCTAGTTCAGCAGGAACTTGTCTAACTTTGACTTGAATCCTTGGAGGGTGTTTTCCCCTATGACAGACTCCGGAAGAGCGTTCCAGTTTTTTACTACTCTCTGGGTGAAGAAGAACTTCCTTACGTTTGTACAGAATCTCTCCCCTTTCAATTTTAGAGAGTGACCTCTTGTTCTCCCTACCTTGGAGAGGATGAACAACCTGTCCTTATCTACTAAGTCTATTCCCTTTAGTATTTTGAATGTTTCGATCATGTCCTCTCTCAATCTCCTCTGTTCGAGGGAGAAAAGGCCCAGTTTCTCTAATCTTTCACTGTACGGCAACTCTTCCAGCCCCTTAACCATCCTAGTCGCTCTTCTCTGGACCCTTTTGAGTAGTACCGTGTCCTTCGTCATGTATGGCGACCAGTGCTGGACGCAGTACTCCAGAAAACACTCATGAAATTACGGAGATTAACAACAAACTTAACCAGATCAGACTTTGGCTGAAGGACAATATGTTAGCTTTAAATATGTCAAAAACTCAAACAATATATTTTCCTTAGAAAGAGGGAATATCACTGAATGCTCCAATTCTTCTGGATAATTCTCCCCTTGACTGTATTGCCTCTATAAAAATTTTAGGAGTTATCTTTGATAAAAAATTGACATTCTACAATCACATAAGCTCTGTAATTAAATCCTGTTTTTTTTAAGCTCAGGATGATTCAGTCAATCTCTAAATTCCTAGAACTGAAATCTTTGAATATATTAGTTCACTCATTTATCATTGCAAAACTGGATTACAGCAACAGCCTATTCACAGGAATAACTCAGAAAGAACTAAGACGCCTTCAAATAATTCAAAATGCTGCAATCAAACTAATAACAAAAACTAGGAAATATGATCATGTAACCCCATTACTTCGGAATGCCCATTGGTTACCAATCAATCAAAGAATTTCTTATAAAATTTCATTAATAACGTTTAAATCAATACATTCCAAATCACCTCAATTCATCGATAAATATCTTATTCCATACAAGCCATCTCGGATTTCTAGATCATCTGACCGAAAATTGCTTACAGTCCCCTCCCTCCGAATAATAGGAACAAAAAGGCATGACATTTTTTCAGTGGTGGCCCCACAACTTTGGAATATCCTTGTCCATTTCAAGGGCCTACTCAAGAGCCACCTATTTAAAGAAGCTTTCAACATCTGATTTTTTCAATCCTTTCATTTTTCAAATTCCTCTAAAGAAACCAGTAGCAATGTTCCCCTTCCTTTTGTTTGTTCCTTATTCGTCTTTCTTTCCTATATAACTTGTAGTTCCAACCCAGCTTCCTTTCTGTTTCGTGTTTGTCGTTCAATCTGTCAACCATTAGTATGCCATTTATTTAATGTTTCATTTAAATTCTTTTAATTGTCCTGTTATTGGTGTTGTTTTTATTTTAGTCTTGTTTTTGTTTTCCCTATTATATTTTAGATGCCTTTCTAATTTTATTGTCAAGCATCTCAGTTACCTTATTTGCAGTGAGAGTTATTGGGACTGAGAGAGAAGTCCTTTCTATGGTATATTCTCAAATCTATGGAGTTCTCTCTTAGTATATTCATAGATGACTTATGCAATAATGTACTTTGAAGGTATGATCATTTTTAAATTGAGTCTTATCTACTGTGTCTCATTCATTTTGAGTATTAACTATTGAATTGATTATTTATGTATATAGAAATATGACAGAAGATAAAGGCCGAATGGCCCATCTAGTCTACCCATCCACAGGATCCATTATCTCTTTCACTCTCTCTGAGAGATCCCACGTGCTTATCCTAGGCCCTCTTGAATTCAGACACAGTCTCTGTTTCCAGCACCTCTTCCGGGAAACTGTTCCACGCATCTACCACCCTTTCCGTAAAAAAGTATTTCCTCAGATTACTCTGGAGCCTATCACCTCTTAACTTCATCCTATATCCTCTCATTGCAGAGTTTCCTTTTAAATGAAAGAGACTCGACTCATGCACACTTATATTACGTAGGTATTCAAACATCTCTATCATATCTCCCCTCTCCCGCCTTTCTTCCAAAGTATACAGATTGAGATCTTTAAGTCTGTCCCCATACTCCTTAAGGACCGACTCCATCCTTTTTATATCTTTTTGAAGGTGCGGCCTCCTGAATTGTACACAATATTCTAAATGAGGTTTCACCAGAGTTTTATACAGAGGCATCAATACCTCCTTTTTCCTACTGGCCATACCTCTCCCTATGCAACCTAGCATCCTTCTAGCTTACGCCATCAACTTTTCAACCTGTTTGGCCACCTTAAGATCATCACATACATTCACACCCAAGTCCTGCTCTTCCGTCGTGCACATAAGTTCTTCACCCCCTAAACTGTTCCGTTCCCTCTGGTTTTTGCAGCCCAAATGCATGACTTTAGTTTCTTAGCATTAAATTTTAGCTGCCAAATTTCAGACCATTCTTCAAGCTTCATCAGGTCTTTCTTTGTTATTCACACCATCTGGCGTGTCTATTGTATTGCAGATTTTGGTATCAACCGCAAAAATAGGCAAATCTTACCCAACAACTCTTCAGCAATATCATTTATAAAAATGTTAAAAAGAACAAGCCCAAAAACAGAACCTTGAGGCACACCATTGGTAACATCCCTTTCCTCAGAGCGATCTCCATTGATCACTATCCTCTGTCGCCTTCCACTCAACCAGTCCTGACCAAGCCCGGCACTTTGGGACCCATCCCAAGAGCACTCAGTTTATTTATCAGATGTCTGTGTGTAACAATGTCAAAGGCTTTGCTAAAATCTAAATATAGTACTCCCCCCAATATTCCAGGAACCCCCGCGAATGTTGAAAAACCATGAATACGGTTTTTAGCAGGGGAGACAGGAGAGGGCATCCAGAGAGGTAGGAGAGGGCAGCCAGAGCGCCAGCGAGTGAAGGAAATCACTTGCGGTATGCTCCGACCGCCTCTTCCTGTACTACAGTCGTGCCTCACCAATCAGGAGCTGCTTTGACATGCAGCTCCTCATTGGTGAGGCCTGACTTTAGTACAGGAAGAGGCAGTCGGAGCATACCATGAGTGATTTCCTTCACTCGCTGGTGCTCTGGCTGTCCTCTCCTGCCTGGTCATTCGTAGTCGGAAAATACCACCAATGACCGGGACTGTGAATCGCGGACTGCAAATTCGCAGGGGAGCACTGTACACCACATCTAGCACACTCCGTCTATCCAATTCTCTGGTCACCCAGTCAAAGAAATTGATCAGATTTGTCTGACAAGACCTACCTCTAGTGAATCCATGTTGCCTCCGGTCCTGTAATCCACAGAATTCCAGAAACTTGACCATTCTCTGTTTTAAAAGTGTTCCATTAATTTGCTTACCACAGAAGTCAGACTTACCGGCCTGTAATTCCCTACTTCTTCCTTACTTCCACTTTTGTGGAGAGGGACCACATCCGCCCTTCTCCAGTCCTCTGGTACCACTCCCAACTTTAGAGACGCATTGAAAAGGTCAGTCAGCAGAGCTATCAGAACTTCCCTAAGTTCCTTCAGCACCCTCAGATGTACAATATTTATATCCCGCTTACAACTAAGTAGATAACAAAAAAACATACACAAAATATAATACAACAAATGTCAAATAATGTCACAAATTTTTAGTTCTTTTTTATCTATATTGATATGTTCTGTATTATATATGTACTGGTATTTTGAATTATAAACTTATTTCCTCTGGAAAAGGTCCATTATCACAGGAAGAGAGGGATAGAGTTTGTAAAGTGGTACTGATTGCATACTTTGGTATGCTTCCTCTGCTACTCTTTCCCCCACTCCACAACTTTGGTATATACCAATCAACCTAGCATATCCTGCTCAGTCTAGAATTTATGAGCCTCTTTCTCCTTTTCCTCATTTTGTGATCTAATTATTATCCTCTTCCTGTGTTCTGACTTTTTTTTATATCTGCTTTTATTTTTATAGGCGAGTCCTGAAAAGCAGCAGATGGGTGGTGTGATCCTGAACCCCTCCTCTTCATCTATGGAAGCTCTGTCTCCTTTCCTTAAAAAGAAAGCACAAATCCTGGAGGTCTTACGGAAGCTGGAGGAGATGGATCCACTTATGGTTTGCCCTCGGTCAAATCCTGGGCAGTGCTTTTCAGCACAGAACTGTCAGGGCATCAGGAACAGTTGCTCCCTGAAATATAAACAAGATGGAAGCACCAGGCATGAATCTGGCTCCCCAGAGTACCTTAATGGAGCAGGCTTCCTGCCAGCAGGGATCCAAGTTCCAGAATATGAGCCTTGGACTGCTTGCCTCCTTTTGGCACCAAGTAGCTTTGATGATCTATTGAAGTGGAAGCCTGCTTGCAGTGATTCTTCAGGGACCCTCCGAGAAGAGGAGGAACTGGAAGAGACCATGGCTCTTGTTCAAGAGGACTGCAGGGACCTTGATGGGACTGAGGCAGAGCTGTTGTCTCACTACTGTGAGAGGAAATCTACTGGCAGCTCTTCTTCCTCTTCCGATGACAACTGTGAATTAGGAGAACCAAACCTCCTGGAAAAAAGTCCTCCTGAGTCTCTTCTGAGCATGATCGCAGAGAAGGTGGCCTTTGGCCAGCTTCTAGAGGACACAGAATCTTATCTGTACTCTGTCATGAAAGAAAGGAGTAAGTGCAGTGCCCTGGATGGGGACCAGACTATCTCCCTCCTGTGTGAGGAGCAAATAAGCAATGATGGGAAAAAGGGGTCTGATGAAAAAATTCCCAAAGATGGCTTTACTGGTGCTGATTCTGGCTGTGTGAATAAATCACTGGAGGGAGAAATGCTTCAAGAGGAGAAGTATAACCACACTAGGACAGTTAACTGTTATAGCCAGAGTGTGGAGGGGTTATCACATCATAACACTGAAGACAAGGTTCAGGAAATAGTCAGTAGTGAGGATATAGACCCTTGGAAGGAGACAGGAAAAGCTGTACTTGATTCTACCTCAGACTGCAGCCCTCCTTCAAAATGCAGAGTTAATATGCCCTCTCAACCACCTCTGGAAAATAATGCTCTTTTTAGCATGTATGTTTCAAGTAATTCTTTAAATACACAGCAGAGAGTAGGGGAATCCACCTCAACATGTAATATCACAGAGAAAACTGTTCATGATTTCCCTACCTGCTCCTCTCAGGGGAAGAATGAGCTGCAGATCAATTCTAGCTCCACAGTAGATTCTGAAGAACGCAGGGCTCCTCAAATACCTTCCCCGTCCAAATTCTTGAAACTTCTCAAAATCCCAATGGTGGGGGAGAGAACCCAGAGTCCAAACCATCTGCGACTCAGTCCACAGCTCACGAGAAGTTCCAAGATACCATGTAGAAACAACTATGAAGTTTGCCACTCACCTTTGCTGCGTAGAAAAACAGTGGTGGAGCAGGTCCCAGAGGGAACCGGCAAGAACGAGTCTCTCTACGGAATCCCATCGCTTACTGTTTCTGTGGATTCGGAGATCGGCTTTGGAAACAGTGGTGGTTCCTCTCTCAAGGCTAGCAGGCACTTGGTGCCTGGGATGAACAAGGCAGGACTTCATGACTTGCAGTCCTTTGAACAGGAGACCCAAAGTTTTCAAAAAGCTCCCAATTATGAGAATGTCTGTTTTGCCATCAATTCAATGCATTCATCACCCAAACTGGACCACTCTAAGCATTTTCTTCACCCAACTCACGTAGGTAATCAGGAAGCATCTCAGGACAAAGGAGATGCCCCTGAGCTGATGGAATCTGTGTACTATTCAACATCAGCGTGCCTAGGGATGCCACCACAGACCACCTTGCTTTCAAATGGTGCATCCCTCAGCTGTTCTCAGGGATTATGTTCATATTCTAGCACAAAAGATAAACAGAAGGAGAAGCTGTCTTCAGAATCAAAGGAGAAGAAATTTGAGTCTCCTCAGGTACTACAGAGGAATAGTGGGAGTACCTCAGCATCCAAAAGGATGGGGGGCATAACTGTAAAGAAACAGGAAGAGCCCTCTGGATACCTACCTTTTCGAGAACGCCTTACAGTACTAGGAAAACTGAAAAGCTCAGAAAGCCCCTTCCAAGGCGCAGAGAGAAAAGAAGCATTATGTGAAGAGAGAGAGACATCGCCGGTGAAAACTAATTCAGAAAGACACCGGATCACTGTGAGACAATGTGAAATTAATGAAAGACTTATAAATAGTGTGCTCTTAAATTCTGAAGCATCTGAGTCTCGAGAGTACCCCAAGCGGCCACCAGGTGTAAATAGCTTGAAGCATCAGGAGCGCTGCTTCTCTGAGGACATTGGGGTAAAACTCTATCACTCAAACTCTGTTGGGTCCAAGTTAGAGACAGAGAACTACTCTTCTAAAATATATATTGCCAAAGGAGAGGTGTCTAAAAACAAGGTAACAGGAGCTTTCTGCTCGCCTGGGTCCCCTCAAGTATCTCGTACCTCTGCTAAAATCCCAATTACTCCTAACTTCTGCAAAAACCCTAAAAGCCCCCATGGAAGCCCTACTAAACTGCCTTCCAAATCGCCCACCAAAGCACCAGTTAAAGGGGGGGTGTCTCGGCCACTAAGTGATGAAATGAGGTCCTGTAGCCGGACAGGAGGGTCCATACTGCCTTCCACCCATGAAGAGAAGTCAAAGATACAGCAATTGAATCCTAGCAGAAAAAGTTTTATCTGCCCAGAGAACATTTGTCAAGACTTTACACGGGCATCACACAAAGCAAAGAATACAGATAACATGCCTCTAAGCTCTATGTTGCACTCTGCTATAGAAGAGAAGGTGATGAAGGGTATTAAGGAGAACATGCTAAGGCTGCAGGAACAGGATAAAGTGCCAGTCACTGAAGGGAAGCAGAAGTCCTCCAGCAGCATTGCCAGCTGGTTTGGACTGAAGAAAAGTAAACTGCCAGCTCTAAGCCGGCGACCTGACACATTCAAGACCAAAGATGAGAAACGGGAATGGAGCGTGGGATCGTCGCCTTTAAGGAAAGAAGTCAAAATGGCCACCAAGAAGATGGAAGCAGAGAGCCTGAACATATCCATGCTGATGGAGAAGGCAGAGGACCTTCGAAAGGCACTGGAGGAAGAGAAGGCTTACATGAATGGCGTTTCTCTTGAGAAATCTCGGGGGCTCATGTGTTGTGATACGGAGCAAAGCGAACTCGGTGTTCCATATTCCAAAGAAGCAAGGCCAGACAGTTTCATGCAGCAGCTTCTGAACAGGTGAGAGCAGTAACTGACCAGTAAAGGGACTGACGTGATGGCAGCCAGCTCTTAGAAATGGGCAGAGAACAGGAAAGGAAGGGAGATGTGGGTAGGGTCTTGGGAAATATTTTGGTTCAGTGAGAGGAGGACGCAGAAGCAGATGCTGAGTTCAGGGATACCCAGGAACAATAAACATTGTACAGGAAAGGAAACTGGGGAATGGTGGTAGGAGGTTAGAATAGGAGAACTAACACAGCATCGACCAGTTCTGAGCTTTTACCTGGAAATCACAAAGCCGGAACAATAGCAAAGATTAACCTAGCAGCATAGAAAGATTTTGACGACTTTGCTTTATATTGAAAAGAAGAAATTTGGTGTTACTATCAACATGTACTTTTGTGTTAGCTTTTGTTTTAGTTCCTTTTAGTTCTTTTGGAAGGTAAAGAGAAGGGGGACCAAAATGATGAAGGGGAATGAATAGCTCACCAGTGAAGAAAGTTAGGGCTCTTTGAGAAGAGAAAGCTGAAGGGACATATGATAGAGGTCTGTGGAGTGGAACAGGTAATTGCAAATCCTTCTTTTACTGTTTTAAAAGACTAATGTTGTTGTTGTTAATAATAATAATAATAATAACTTTATTTTTGTATACCGCAGTACCAGAATAGTTCAGAGCGGTTTACATGACAAGAGACTGTACATCTACAGCAAAATTTACAAATAAGTCAATCAATCAATATAACTTAGCAAGTCGGGAGCAGGCAAGAAGGAGATAGAGAGGTTATAAACAAGTAAATCGGCGTGGCTTAGGAAGTCGGGTGCAGGTAGGTAGGAGGTGCAGGTAGGGAGGAGGCAGGTAGGTGGGAGGTGCAGGAAGGTGGGAGGTACAAGGCATAGTTAAAAGTAGAGTTACAAGGAGGGCGGGAGTCAGAGAGATATTTGTCAAAGAGATAAGTTTTGATTGACTTCCTGAAAGTTTGGTAGGAGGGAGAATTAGAGATGAGAGTGGATAGACATTTGTTCCATTTGCATGCCTGGAACAAGTAACACATTTAAATAAATCATGGAAAATTATTTTTCACTTAATGCAATTAAACAGTAGAATTTGTAAAAGTAGTTAGATTGCTTAGTTTAAAAAAAAGGTCTGGACAAGTTTCTGGAAGAAAGTCAATAACATGTTAATACTGTAGGTATTACTACTATTTATTATTTCTATAGCGATACCAGGCGCACGCAGCACTGTACATTAAACACACAAGAGACGGTCCCTGCTCGCAAGAGCTTACAATTTAATTATGACACACACAGGACAAAAAAAAGGGGAATCTATACATGTCGTTTTTGTGGGGAATAAGAAGGGGGCTGATGAGGTGGAAGGGATAGGGGGCTAATATGTGGTAGGTAGTCTTAAGGCAAACCATAGTTTATCTGTAGGTTTGAACAGTAAAGACTGGATCCTGTCAGGTACTTGTGACCTGGATTGGCCCCTGTTGAAGCAGAATACTGGACTTGATGGGCCTTTGATTTGACCCACTATGGCAGGGGTGTCAAAGACCCTCCTCGAGGGCTGCAATCCAGTCGGGTTTTCAGGATTTCCCCATTGAATATGCGTGAGATCTATTTGCATGCACTGCTTTCATTGTATGCTAATAGATCTCATGCATATTCATTGGGGAAATCCTGAAAACCCGACTGGATTGTGGCCCTCGAGGAGGTATTTTGACAACCCTGCACTATGGGATTTCAGATAGTCTTAATCTTCCAAATTTGATCACTTCGGAAATTTCACTATGCGGTCAATTATTTGTTTCTGAAAGAGGAAGAATGATACTTAAAAAAACCAAACCTGTAGAAATTATGACCTTTCAAGAACATCCTCTGTTCTGGTTATATTTCTGGTCAATTTAACAAGTGGGGAAAGAAAGCAGAGTATGGCTCATGGAATCCTTTCCAGCCTCTCTACGTGTGTATGTGGAGGAAGGGGTAGGTGGGTGGCTATGTACATGTGTGTTTGTATGTTGGTATTTTTATGTTTGTGTATGCTTTCTATGTGCCTGTGATCTGAAGAGATGAGAAGGCAGTTTGAAAGGTATAATTCTTTAATAACTATTTTACAGTGAATCGGTGTATATATACTGTATGACTACAGAAGCTGGAACTTCAGTTTGGGTTGATTCTCAAAAAATGTTTTTGTTTTTTTTAAATCTTTATGATTTTTAAACTTTGACAGTGCAATACAATTGAACATAAAATACTGCATAAAATGCACTATTAACTACACAAGTAATACATAAAACAATCATTTTCTCCCATCCTCCTCCCAATTATTAATACAATAAGACATATGATAATAATAATAACAGTTTATATACCGCAGGACCATGAAGTTCTATGCGGTTTACAAGCAAAATTCACCTCATAATTTTTTGCATAACATTATGTCACTTAGGTTGCATCTCGACTTTATGTGTTTTGACTGCTGCCATAGATTTTTACAATTCTCACTTTAAATATACACTTTTATATATATATTTCATTTCTTATGTACATTGAGTTGCTTTGTTTCGATTTATCAGGACCCCTGATGAAGACGTGTTCACCAAAACACGGACCGTGTTGAGTCCTTTGGTTTGGTTCAAGGTGGTAACATTAACCGCATTCATGATTTTGGTTTAATAAATTTAGCCAGTGTCTTTGTACATCTGTCTGCAGTTTTCTTTGTTTTGGTTTATGCTCCGTTCACTTCAGATTGTGTTGGATTTTTTCTTTTTGTTGTTTCCACTGCATTGACTCCATTTTGAACTCGGGATCTCTGTGATAGACCCAAGTCTCATCTCAAGTCACCAAACAATGAAAAAATGCACTTGGTTTTCATGGAGCATTTCCAAGTTCTCCTGACAGCACTGGAGCCTCATGACCTTCTGACATGGTGTCGGCATTCTGGGAACTCATCTTGCACTAACCTTGGACATGCCCAACTTTTCATGAATTATTTTTATAACTGTACTTACTAACATAGGCAGTGGAACACTTTTTTGTTTGGGGGGGCCCAAAAGCTCCTCCCTAAATCCTGCCCCAGACCCGCATAAGCTCAGCCCAACCTACCCCATAATAATAGCACTAATTGTAAATGCCATTTCTTCCATTAATTTTTCATACACACACAATATAATCTTATTAACAATACATAATGGTAACCACAAAATTAAACACACAAAGCACACTCTTTTGCCCGTCCCCATCCCTACACAGTATTTCTTCCTCTCTCCTATGTGCAAAGTCTCCCTCTCTCTCACTGTCCACCATCTCTCTCATTACCTCCCTTGCTGCAAAGGGAGTGGGGAAAGAGGGAGAGAGAGAGGGATCCAGGGTGCATCTCTCCAACTCCCTCTACTGCCACATCCAACATTTCTCCCTCTTATCCCTGGCCTGTGTGCAGCATCTTTCACCCCCTGCCCACTAGCCCCATGTCCAGCATTTCTCCCTCTTATCCCTGCAGTGTGTGCAGCATCTTTTGCCCCCTGCCCACCAGCCCCATGTCCAGCATTTCTCCTTCTCATCTCTCTCTACCTCACTTCTCTTCCACCACCATGTCCAACAATTCTCTCCCTCCCTATGCCCAACATTTCTTTTCTTTCTTCCTTTCCCCATGTACATCATCTCTTTCCCTCTTACACACCTATGCTCAACTATTCTACCTTTCTATTCCATCCCCCACCTCAGAATTTCCCTCCTTCCATCCTTCTATTCCTATTAGAGAATGACACGAGGAAAAAATCTGTCCCTGTCACTGCACCGTCCCCGGCCCACCATCCTCTGCACCGCCCCGTCACCGCCGTTCCCTTCACCGCCCCGTCACCGCCATCCCTTTCACCGTCCCGTCACCGCCACTGCCATCCCATTCACCGCCCTGTCACCGTCCCCGTAGCATCCATATAAGCCTCAGTACTGCGAAACACCATGAAGACAGAAGAGAGTCCTGCCACTGCTACTACTGCACTGAGAATCTGTTTCAGTGCTTCTGCCCTGTAGTAAAAACAGACCATAAAATAAATCAATTGACTTGTCCTCCCTTGCAATGACGTGTCCCCCATGTTCACCTATAGCTCGAATCAGGTCAATTGTGCACACTAAAAATGCAGGAGGATCTGGAATGTGAGCGCAGGCAGGCAGTGATACAAAAACAGCAGACACCCGACTGATTGCAGTGTTCCGCCATCTCTCTCCCTCCATCTCACCTTAGATGTAGAGTATGCCTGCTTTCTTTTTCGCCCAGCCGCACATGCGGGTGCTCATTTGTTCAATATTCTCCTCTGACACAACCGGAAACAGGAAGTTGTAAGAGAGGAGAAGATTGATCAACTCGAGCAGCCGCGCAAGCGCGGCTTTTTGAACGCGTGCGGCTGGGCGAAAAAGAAAACCGGCATACTCTACATCAGTGTTTTTCAACCTTTTTATACCCGTGAACCGGCAGAAATAAAATAATTATTTTGTGGACCGGCAAACTACTAGGACTAAAATTTTAAAACCCTGTTTCCGCCCTATCTCCGCAAGCTCGGTCACCTCAGTAACTATAGAAAAATAGACAAATATAGTGCAAAATATAGACAGCAGATATAACTTCTCAAAACTGACACATTTTGATCACTAAATTGAAAATAAAATCATTTTTCCTACCTTTGCTGTCTGGTGATTGATTTCATGAGTCTCTGGTTGCGTTTCCTTCTGTCTGTGTATCCTTACTTTCATTTCGTTCTTTCTGCACTCAGGCCCAAGAATTGTCCCTTTCTATTCCCTCCCTCTTTCCTTCCTATGTCCTTAGTGCCCCCGGTGCCTCCTTCCCATGTCTTTAGTGCCCCTAGTGCCTTCTTCCTATGTCCCTCTCACTGCCTTCCACACTTTGTCCCACCCCCACCCCCGAATCCTGCCTGCCTACCTTTCTCCCTCCCTAGCCAAAGCCAGCCTGCTGCCTCCTTGCCGCTCAAAAAAAAAGCCTCCTTCCTTTTCCCCTGCTCTTACCGCCATGCTCATGCTGCAGCTACTAAAGCCGACAGGAAGTCTTTCTGACTCAATTCTGAAGTCGGAGAGGACGTTCTGGGCCAGCCAGGCAGCGATTGGCTGGCCCAGAACGTCCTCTCCAACGTCAGAATTGACGTCGGAAAGACTTCCTGTCGGCTTTACTAGCTGCAGCATGAGCATGACGGTAAGAGCAGGGGAAAAGGAAGGAGGCTTTTTTTTTTTTTCACGTGGACCGGCAGAAATTCAACCGGCGTTAAGGAGGAAGGGAGGGAGATGGCGGGGACCGCGCGATCCTTGATTGCCTCACTGCGGGGACAAGTCCATTCACCGCTCCACGGGGCGGTGAATGGCCTTGTCCCCGTCCCGCAGAGGCCACTATTTTATCTTCCCCGTTTCGGCAGGTTACCCACGGCTAAATGCGGCTAGCCACGGGTAACCCGCCACCGTGTCATTCTCTAATTCCTATGTCCCAAGCTTATGCCCCTCCCTCCCTTCTGTGCCCCATGTTTGGGCCCCTTCCCCCCTTCTGCGTCCCAACATGTTCCCTCTCTCTTTTCTGTGTCCCAAGTTCATGTCCCTCCCTCCTTCCTTCCTTTGACCCAAGTTCACACTCCCTTCTGTGTCTCAGTGCACCCCTCCCTCATGTGATCCACATACCTTCCTCCCTTCTGTGTCCCAAGTTCATGCCTCCTCCCAAGGGTGTGTACCTGTGTTCTGACCGACTCTAAGACATCGAAGTAAGCTTTCCTCCTCCTTCTTTCCAGCCACACTTCTTTCTTCACAAAGCCTCAAGCAGCAGAGTATGACCAGAGGTCCTGGTGTGCTGGCTGCATGGCCTGCTACCAAAAGGTATGCGGCCATGCAGCTTAGAGGAAACATTGCATTCCTTTTCACTTTTTATCTAATCAAATTTCTATCTCCTTCTCTCATCCCCTAGTTTTCACATTTCGCATCCTCCTATTCCCTTTTATCTAATTCCCATTACCACATTTCTACCCTCATATACTCATTATTCTGCTCACTTATCTCTTTGACAACACTCCCATATGGATCTCCCCTCCTTGTCACTTACTCCATCCTTGTAACCCAGCATTTCCTTCCTCTTTCTCTCTCTCTCCCAGAAGTCCAACATCTTTCTGTCCTTCCACTCCCTCCTCCCAAGTCTGACATCTCTCCTTCCTCCCCCTTCTGGCTCCCAGTCCATATCCTCTCCACTGTTCCCTGTCTATCTCTCCCCTCCTCTGCTCTCTCTGAGTTGTCCATCTCTCTCTATTCTGCCCCCTCCCCTGTATCTATTTCCCTTTCTCCATTTTGCCCCTCCACATCTATCTCTCCCTTTCTCCCCCCTCTGCCCTCTTTCCCTCTTTCTCTCCCTTTCACCACTTGTACCATCTCTCCCTGACCCCCTCTGCCTTCCTCCATGTCCATCGCTTCCTCTGTGCTTCTTCAAATCCATCTCTTATTCCCCCCCTTCTGCCCCCCTTTGCCACTTCTCCCTGTCCTCCTTCTACCCCCTCTGCCGTCCCCAAGTCCATCTCTCCCTATCCCTCATAAATCTGACATCTTTCCCTCCCTCACTTACCCCGTTCCTGAGTCTCACCTCCCTCCTTCCCGTCCCCCACTTCCTCCCTCAAGTCCTATACCACTCCCTCTCTGCCTTCTACCGAATTTGAAATGTCTCAGGAGGGGCCTTATTTCCGGTGGAAGCAACATCTTGCTGCCGGCTAGCATATCTGCTGGTTGGTTTTCTCTGCCGTGTCCTTTCCTCGACATCTACTCTCCCCCAGCCGCCGCCACTGGGTCTACCTCAAATTTGTTCTAAAAACACAGCGCTGCCCTGATGTCAGCCCTGGCGTCTTCTCTCCACTGTGTTCCACCCCATCAGAAACAGAAAGTTGTGAGAGAGGACAGGCCACAGTGGAGAGAAGATGCTGGGGCCGATGTCGAGGTGGCACTGTGTTTTTAGAAGAAATTATGAAGTAGACATGCAGCGTGGGGGGGGGGGGGTCTGAAGGAGTAGATGTTGCGGCAGAGAGAGACGACCAGCAGGTATGTTGGCCGGCAGCAAGATGCTGCTCCCTTGCCTGCCTAGGTACATTACTGCAACCTTGGAAGAGGTATTTGTAACCGGCAATTTTTGGGGAGGCCTCCCCCATTCCAACACCTATGCCTACCAAGATGCTCATTTCTTCAGCTATTTGAGAAACCTTAATTTGTCTGTATGACAAAATTAAATCTTGACTTTCTTGCACATTTCTGTAGAAGTTGCTTCCACAGGCCATCTAGTGTAAATTAAACTGCTTTGTTCCAAAATTTTACTTTGTAGGATGATGGGGCAAACTCGCCATAAATGACAGTCATGGATCTTTTGTGAGAAATTTTATCACTGAACAGTGCTCCAAATCTTGCAGTTTCTTACTTGATTCGCACAAGGACTCTCCTGTCTCTTGGAATGTTAGACTCGCACTGAGCTGCAACTGTGCTTGAGTAACCTTGAGACATGTCATAACATGCACGGATTTGTTTCAGCACGCTTGCTACTTTCTTTCATACTCAGGTAGATGAACACTCCTCATACTTCTTGAGTTACCAATTGTTTTGAATCAAAACACCGTTTTGATCATTTGCTATTTTTAGTAGGCAACATTTATGATACACTTATTGTAAGTTTGAAAATGAATAAAGATTTATAAAAAAAAAAAAAGAAAGAAACTGTTCTCGACATCTTTCCTTGACTGTTACTAATCATACACAAAAGATATGTGGAATAATTTGAGTATATGAAGATGATAAAAAGAAATAGATATGTTGCTTTTGTGAATGATTGACTGTGCTCCAGAATTATTTCCAAAAGTAGTAGATCTGAAGAAAAATTGTTTTATGCAGAATTTATACACCTTATCAAACCATAGATAAATACTTAAAAGCCCAACATGCCCTGTTTCGCCCTCACCAGGGCACAGTCAATCATTCACAAAAGCAACGTATCCATTTCTTTTTATCATCTTCATATACTCAAATTATTCCAGATACAAATATTTGTTGTGCCTGATCAGTAACAAAGAAGCAATAATTGCAAGTAGAGTGCAAGGAAAGATGTCAACAGTTTCATAAATGTTGCCTACTAAAAGCAGCAATCATCGAAACCACTGTTTTGATGCAAATATTCAAGAGCTACCATTATTCCAGTCGTTTCTTTTTCTTTTTTTAATAACTTTATTTAGTTTTTTAATGCCAACAAAAAGTGCCATACAATTTATATACAAATAATGATCATCAACCAAGCACTTATAATCAATCGGTATCTATACAAAAGATAAAAATTCCCTCCCCCATCCATCATTACCATCAGGAATAATACCAAAACAAAAGATATACTCCCCCCTCCTGCTCCCACCCCTCCCTGGATGGGTGAAAAACAATGGAAAATAAAGATCAATTATAGATCATGAGCCAAGTATCAGGTATAACATTTTCTGAGAATCAACCCAGTCATTCTGGAGGTACGATGTACTGAAATTATAACCCATGAATTTCTTATGGACACACTGTCAACACTGTCAACTTTCCTCCCTCTTGTGCCCCTGCAGACATTTTGGGCCATGTTCTGAAAATGGCACCAAAAGTTAGGCCCCTACCGATGCCTAACTTAATTGCTTTAATTGACCATGCCATGTAAAACCAATTAAAAACTAATTTGAAAAAGTAGGCACCAAAATCACACCTATAGCATGGTGTCCAGTAGAGCCTAAGATTAAGGGTAGAGATTACCTTATGCAGTTCAATGTAAAATTTAAGTGCTGGTAACCTTGATTCTGTTGACAATGCCTAAGTGTGATTGACGCAGGTCCAGCACCATTTTTGTAGGTGCCGACTGATTAAGGCGCTGTTTACAGAATCTGGACCTTTGTCAGTTTTGAAAAGTACAACATCAGATGTCCATTCCAGCTCAAAGGCCTCCCTTCAAAGCTTGGCCAATTTCTATGATCCTGGCATTTCTGCAAGCTGGAATAGAAAAAGGCTAGTGGTGGAGTCCAGTGACAGGCTTCTCTTGCTTCTGTGCTTGAGGAGGAAAGCTATCACTGGCATCTGAAGAGGGCACTCAGATTGTGGCCTCCGTGGTGCCAGCTTTTTCCATCCTAGAATCTTAATATCATCTTGAAGGGTTTTTCTAAGCCTCTGTATGAGCCTCTCCAAGAGGCGTCCCTTCTGGATCTCATGGTGAAGACAGTATTTCTGGTGGCAATTGTCTCAGTGAGACAGATCTCCAAATTGCAGGCTCTTTCCTGCAGAGAGTCCTTCCTCAGGATCACAGAAGCTGGAGTTTCACTGCATAAGGTCCCTTCCTTTCTGCCGAAGGTTGTGTCAGATTTCATGTCAACCAAGAGGTTCGTTTGCCCGCTTTTCATCCTACAAGCTTGACTAAGCAAGACAAAATATTGCAGAGGCTCAATGAGCACGGAGTTTTACTCCACTACCTGGAAAGGACCAGCGATTCTCGACTTTCTGACCATCTTTTTGTTCTAACCAGTCAGTCAAGACGAGGCAGACCAGCTTCCAAGGCTTCTGTTGCCAGATGGGTTTGCATGGCAATTTCGTCAACATACAATGGCCTAACACCATTAGAGATTTCCTCTTTGGTCAGCCCTTAATGATCCATGTCACCTGACCAAGTCATAGCAAGTCTAACCTTGCATAGTCTACCATATCTGGTCTTTATGTACAAAAGTGATTGATCTAGCCTGTTAAAAAGTTCTCACTTTCACATATTGAGGTGTTAAGTTGATCAAGGGTAGTGGGAACTAAGGCTGAAGCAGGACAGACTTCCACAATTTATGTCCCACAAATGGCAAAATAATGGTGAAGCTTTGGCAATTCCATTATTGTAGATATCTTTATTATCACATGCTGTGTATCTAAGAGGGGAGGGGACATGTTGACTGGTAAGTTGGATACCGTCAGCAATACTTGGGGATGATAAACAGTTATAACCAAGATGCCATCTTGGCAGATCTTGTTTGACGAACTTGCTGCACTTCTTCGAGAGAGTAAACAGGTAGATAGACAAGGGCGACCCGGTCAACATTGTATATCTGGATTTTCAGAAGGCGTTCGACAAGGTTCCACATGAACAACTACCGTATTTTCACGCATATACCGCGCACCCGTGTAAAATGCGCACACGGGTATAGCACGCGGGAAACCTAAATTTATGTAAACAAATTATTATATAGCGCGCACACGCGTATACTGCGCATGCTGCTCCATGAATTTAAATCTCCTTCTGCTGTCCCCCCTTGAAGGTCTGCCTGTCCCCCTTGAAGTCCTGTCCCCCCTTGAAGTCCTGTCCCCCCTTGAAGGTCTGCCTGTCCCCCCTTGAAGTCCTGTCCCCACCCTGAAAGCCTGATGCCCCACCCCTAAGGACCGCTGGCCCCCCACCCTGAAGGACCGCTCGCACCCCCCCCGACGTCTGATTCATCCCCAAGCCCCCCTCCCACGCACGGAGAAGCTGCCTACCGTTGGTTCCCGATGCCAGTGAGCCCTGCTGCTTCCTCTGCCGGCAGTCCCACCCCTTCTCTGAGCCCTGCGCTGCTTCCTCTGCCGCGGTCCCGCCCCTTCACTGACATCAGAGAAAGGGTGGGACCGCCGGCAGAGGAAGCAGCGCAGGGCTCAGAGAAGGGGCGGGACTGTCGGCAGAGGAAGCAGCAGGGCTCACTGGCATCGGGAACCAATGGTAGACAGCTTCTCCGTGCGGGGGGGGCTGGGGGATGAATCAGACATCGAGGGAGGGGTGCGAGCGGTCCTTCGGGGTGGGGGTGCGAGCGGTCCTTCGGGGTGGGGCATCAGGCTTTCAGGGCTGGGGGATGAATCGGACGTCGGAGGGGGGGAACTATGTAAAAAAAAAAAATTGTACAACGCACTCACGCATATAACGCTCGGATTATAAAATCGTATATAACGCGCGTGTTATATGCGTGAAAATACGGTACTTCAGAAAATTGTGAGCCATGGAATCGAGGGTGAAATACTCACATGGATTAAAAACTGGCTGGAGCATAGGAAACAGAGAGTGGGGGGGGGGGGGGTAAATGGACAATACTCGGACTGGAAGAGCATCACCAGTGGGGTGCCGCAGGACTCGGTGCTTGGACCGTGCTCTTCAACATCTTTATAAACGATCTGGACATTGGTACGACATTTGCGGACGATACAAAGTTATTCAGAGTAGTGAAGACACAGGGAGATTGCGAAGATCTGCAATGTGACATAATCAAGCTCGAGAAATGGGCATCGATATGGCAAATGAGGTTCATGCATGTCGGTAACAAAAATCTCATGCACGAATACAGGATGTCCAGGGCGGTACTTGGAGAGACCTCCCAGGAAAGAGACTTGGGAGTTCTGATCAACAAGTTAATGAAGCCGTCCGCGCAATGTACGGCGGCAGCGAAACGGGTGAACAGAATGCTAGGAATGATAAAGAAGGGGATCACGAACAGATCGGAGAAGGTTATCATGCCATGGTGCGCCCTCACCTGGAGTACTGCGTCCAGCACTGGTTGCCATACATGAAGAAGGACAAGGTACTACTTGAAAGGGTCCAGAGAAGAGCGACTAAAATGGTTAAGGGGCTGGAAGAGTTGCCGTACAGTGAGAGATTGGAGAAACTGGGCCTCTTCTCCCTTGAAAAGAGGAGACTGAAAGGGGACATAATCGAAACATTCAAAATACTGAAGGGAATAGACTTAGTATATAAAGACAGATTGTTCACCCTCTCCAAGATAGGGAGAACGAGATGGCACTCTCTAAAGTTGAAAGGGGATAGATTCCGTACAAATGTAAGGAAGTTCTTCTTCACCCAGAGAGTGGTGGAAAACTGGAACGCTCTTCTGGAGGCTGTTATAGGGGAAAACACCCTCCAGGGATTCAAGACAAAGTTGGACAAGTTGATGCTAAATTGGAACGTGCGCAGGTGAGGCTGCATTCATTTAGAGCACTGGTCTGTGACCTGGGGGCCGCCGGGTGAACGGACTGCTGGGCACGATGGACCACTGGTCTGATCCAGCAGCGGCAATTCTTATGTTATGTTCTTATAGGGTTGGCATGGTGGAGACTTGCCAGCCAGGTGTTTAAGCATGGGTCTCTGTAGCCCACACAGAGTGGTGGACACAGCTCTGACCACTTTGCTGGGCATACTGGATGGATCGTCTGGGTCTTTATCTGCCGTATTTACTGTGTTATCTCGCTGAAACCAAATATCATAGGAAACCCCTGCAGTGGCTTGCCCCCTACGATCCATATTTTCTGGTATTACTGTTTCAAGTCATTCTTCCATTTAAGAGACCTTGGAAGTGGGTTACACAACTCGGACTCTTCCATGACTTCTCTTATTTGGTGTACCAGGTACATTGGCCTTGATCTTTTGGAGTTGCAGTTGTTTCATTTTCCTCTGATTTGTGTCTGAACACTGCTTTTCAGCCCTTGTTCATATCACTAATACTAATATAAATTTGTATATTCTACATTTACCATGTTAATTCAATGTGGATCATAATAATGTCTTTACTAGGTTGTTACATATAATCTATAACAAATGCATAGCAGCTAACATAATAGAGTTATGTGTTCACAAGCGTTTTAAAAATAAATGTTTTCAGTTTTCTTTGTAGCAGCATATATTCAGTTTGAACATTTGTTTCATTTGCTGCCTGATAAGAAAACATCTTTTTTTATATCTTAATCCTTTGGCATTCATAAAATGTAGAACTAATTGTTCCCTAAAATATAGAGTTAGGATGTATTGAAATGTATGCCCCTCCACGTTCCTCTTTCAACTTCCCCAACTTTGGCTCATGACCTGTTATGACACACATAGGGCTTCATTTTTTTTTTCCTTTTCTTATTGCATTATATTACAGTAGACATTTGTAGCCTGCACATACCTCATGAGTTTAGTTATGTTGGCCTTTATCTCCTTCATGTATCTTCTTTCTACTACAGCACATAACGCAGGCTGTAAGGCATGAACACACTTTTTTACATAACACTCCTTCACTGCTTGGGAGTCTCAAGCATGTTGATGAATCATCTTGCTTGTCCAAGGAGAAAGTCATAACAGGGTTCTCCATGAATAGCAGGATAAGTTAGCCACACAAACCACACTTTCGCTCTTGAATGAATCTCCTTGTAGGTGGAGACTTTGTAGAGAATGAAGCGGTGACAGAATTTATCACCGTTCCTGTCTCCGTGGATAACTGCAGGAAACAATCCTGTGTCATTGTTTAGTGTCTCTCAACCTCAGTCTTTCTACGCCAGCATTCTTCAATGCAAGGCTTTCGGGTCAGTGGCTGTGCCCATTCATACCCTGATTCTTCCCCTTTTCCTTAAAGAATGACATGGAGATGGTTTCCCATGGTTATCCGCGGGGACGGGGAGCGGTGATGAATTTTGTCACCATGTCATTCTCTAAGTCAGCACATTGGAAATGGCAGTTGGTGTGGTGGAGCACGGCCTGCATATGCCTATCAAGACTTTTCAGAGCTCTAAGAGGACTAGTTTCTCCGTGACACCATTGAATGATGTTACCAGTGTGTAACTGACTTATCTTGTAGTTCCCAGAGAACTTCTGTTACAGATAAGTAACTTCACTTTATCTCAAAATTTTTTTAAAAAATTCTTAGCCGCTTAAACCTAAATGATTTAAAAAAATAAATACATAGACATCAAATAACATACAAACAAAAGAGGCAGCATTCTAAAAATTCATAATAAATATCACTACTCATTTAATTAAAAGCCTCTAGAAAAAAACCAGAATAGTTTTCAATATCTTTTTAATGCTTTCTCTTATCTTCTTCCTTTGTATTCTACCATCCTGGGTAGCTAAGGGTTAAAGTTCTCCTTCTTAATTCATGTCTAGCATCCCTCCCTCCCTGTTTCTATCAAGGTCCCACCATAAACAACAACAAGCAGCTATCAAAACCAGCACATCTGTTTTCTAAGCCCCCATGCCCTTTTCAGATGGTAACTCCACCACAACCAACCCATCGCTCTAGTCCACTTAAGACTGTGCATAGCCTTCCGAACAATAATTATTATACAGTATACTTGCAGTCTGCCAGAGAGACCCAACTACTTATTAATTCTTCTACTACATCTACTTTTTTTAAAACTAGGCATCCATTGTGCTTATCCCATGCCTTGAAATCCATTAGTTGTCTTAACTTTTCCATCGATTTCTTACCTCTTCTACCCTTTCCAGGAAAGCAGTATTTCCTGACATTGCTCTTGATTCGGCCTTCTGATTGCATGTTATGAGCCTTATATTTCTACAACTTCTTTCTTTGTATATGGTTGCCATATTTCCTGTCTTCTAGGATATTAAATCTGTAGGAAAGCTTAGTCAATCTTTTGCCTTCAAGCTGGTAGAGATGTGGAATGGACTTTCTGACTCCAATATTGGTCGCCGTACCTTAAGAAGGACATGGCGTTACTTGAGAGGGTTCAGAGGAGAGCAACGCGTCTGATAAAGGGGATGGAAAACCTTTCATACGCTGAGAGATTGAAGAAACTGGGACTCTTTTTCCCTGGAGAAGAGGAGGCTTAGAGGGGATATGATAGAGACTTACAAGATCATGAAGGGCACAGAGAGAGTAGAGAGGGACAGATTCTTCAAACTAGGAAGTTCTTCTTTACCCAACGTGAGGTGGACACCTGGAATACGCTTCCAGAGGACGTAATAGGGCAGAGTACGGTACTGGGGTTCAAGAAAGGATTGGACAATTTCCTGCTGGAAAAGGGGATTGAGGGGTTTAGATAGAGGATTACTGCACAGGTCCTGGACCTGTTGGGCCGCCGTGTGAGCGAACTGCTGAACACGATGGACCTCAGGTCTGACCCAGCAGAGGCATTGCTTATGTTCTTATTAGACTGATAGGCCAGCTACAACAATTTCATAAAGCCCTGAAAACTCTGCTGTTCACACAACATTTAAATGGCTTAACTATAGTATCAAAAAATTGACGATAATCCAGCTTTTTTTTCTTTTATGCTCTCTTTCTTATGTACTCTAGTCTCAATTACATGTGAACCGAGTAGAGCTCCATTGGGAGATGACCCGGTATATAAATTGAAGACTACATTAGATTAGAATACATACATTTATTTACATCCCTAACCCTTATCTCTTAGGGCTTTTATTATAGGAAGGTACCTCGATGCAGTGGTGATAGGCACCTGTGGCGGTGGCACCCTTCCCCTGCCACCTTCTCCGCCCCCCCCCCCCCCCCCACACACTATTCCTCTGCTCCCTCCTGCTGTGTGTATAGTTTCCCTAACCCCTACCTGCGGGTCTAGGAAATGACATCAGAGGAAGAGCCAACCCTGATGCGATGACAGGTTGGGAGTTGCTGCTCGCACCAGGAACGTTACAGAAGTACGGGGGAAGGGAAGCGGTGTGCGCACACAACAGTGGAGAGGCAGGGCGGAGAGGAGGATGGGTGCCTGCGCCCTCACCAAGACCGCACCCAGCATGGACCATCCCCCCACTTAACTATGCCACTGTCTTGACAATGATTAAACCATGACTTTTTGGAACAAAAATCATAGAAATTAATATTCTGAAGGTGCTTCAAATCAGTGACAATCTTCTAAGTTATATGAGTAGCCCTTTTCACATCATTCTCTTTTAGTGGTGTTGTCACTTGCCAAAACTTTCATCTCCCAACCTCCCCCCCTTATGCTGGAGAGGAGTACATTGAAATACTATGACCTGAATATTTGCGAAACCCTATTGACATGCTGATGACATTTTTATATAACTCAAGGTCGATCCAGACCTAGTTAATTTATCATCCAATATTAACCACTGTATTGCAAAACTACAGTCCTGGGCACTGATGGTCCAGTTGAAATTAAATGCTGCTAAGACAAAACTTGTTTGGCTGGGCCCTAAATTAGATGCTCTTCCTTCTACTGGAGAATCTTTGAAAACTGAGTTCTCCTCATTAGTATTAGGCATTCTCACCGATTCTTCACTCACATTTAAGGATCAAATTAGCTCTCGCAAAAAATTGTTTTTTTTAGTTTTCATGTTCTGAGGAAAGTCAGACCTTTCTTCTACCAACAGCATTTTTCTGTCTTGGTCCAATCAATCATCCTGCCACGTTTGGACTATTGCAATTCACTGTACGTGGGCTAGCCTTCAGAGACTCCAGCTAATACAGATTACTGCTGCCAGACTTATTTTTGGTAAGCGGAAGTTTGACCATGTGTCCTCTCTCCTTAGAAAATTACATTGGCTTCTGGTCCATTTGAGAATTCAATTTACTGTAAATGCATTTGTATTGCATTCAAGATCTTATTTGGCCTCTGTAGCACTCTTGTCCCTTTGGACTGGAATGTGTACAGATCTCATCTGGCTAGGAGCTCTCAGAGATTAAAACTTTCCTTTCCTTCCCTTAAGGGAAAAATTAAATCTATCAGAAAACTTAGCCATTCATTCTCCTACAAACTAACCGAGCTTTGGAATAACTTGCCACTCTTGCTAAGAAACTTAGGCTCCTTCATATCTTTTAAGAAGGTTCTGAAGACAGTCCTGTTCGTCAAACATTTTGGAAATTAATTATTCTACTTTTTCAAATTAGAGTTCTTCTGTTCTTTTGTATTACTCTATTCTTAATGTTAACCAAGTTGAGCTCCAAATTGGTCGATGACCTGGTGTATAAAACTTTTAGTTTAGTTTTAGGATGTAGGGTGTGGCAGCTATTCACTAACAGCTCTGAATCTCTTCCTCAGAGTGGATGGGAAGGAAATCTCTTCTGATAGCCGGCCTGAGCCACGTAATGAGCAGAAGCCATTACAGGATAGCAAGGGCACGAAGACTTGTCATGCAACAAGAATTGGGGTCATGAGCCGCCTGCAGACCTGTGAAGAAAACCCAGACCAGGTATGTGCTCCAGGTACAGGTGAGAGGATGACAAGATCCCTCTCTTGTTTGTTCATTGTCAGATTGTCAATGAAATAGGTCAGTTGTGTTTCTTCCTCGGAATTCGCCCAAACTAGTCTCTGCCTATAATGTTAATTTGCTGTGCTGTATTCAGAAAGGATTGTATTATGTTTATTTTTAAACAGAGTGACCCCCTGAATATTTTTTTAATCAGTTGTTACTGCACTAGATCAGCCAGGAGTTTTGGTTGGGTTTTTTGTTTTGTTTTTTACTAATTTACCATGGGCAAGACTGTAAATAAATCTTAATATGTCATAAACATAAATAAATAAGTAATGATATTAAAATGGCCAAACAAGTAGAACTGGAGATGGCAAAAAATGATGGCGATATAAAAGGGGCCTTGGGTAAGAAAATACAGATGGGCTTTGGTGGGGATGGGCTTGTCTGACGTGCAAGATCTTAAAAAAATGTTTTATATTTAATGTTGGTGGATTTTTTTTTTTTTTTGGGGGGTGTGTGTCTATATTGTAGTGCTACAGTGCCCAGGAAGGTTTTAATTAAAGCAAAAATGTTTTATATTTAATGTTGGTGGGTTTCTGGGTGGGGCTGGGCTCTTCAGTGCCCAGGATAGTTTTAATTTAAAAAAATATTTTCTATTTAGTGCTGGCATTTAATGTTTTATATTTAATTCACGGGGGGGGGGGGGGGCTGAAGCTAGGGGAAGGGAGAGGGCATGGCTGATGTTAGACTGGGAGGGATGGGGAGTGGGTAAAAAAGGGTAGAGCAAAGCTGATGCTGTGCTACATGGAGGGGAAGGGGAGTAGAAAAGGGTAAGGTTGATTCTGGGCTACAGGGATGGACAGGAGGTGGGAGGGGGAAGCAAAATAAGGCTTATTCTGTGTTGATGGAGAGGTCTGATTTCCAGGCTACAGGGATGGACGGGGGGAGGGGAAGGCTGATTCTGGGCTACAGGGATGGACAGGAGGTGGGAGGGGGAAGCAAAATAAGGCTTATTCTGTGTTGATGGAGAGGTCTGATTTCCAGGCTACAGGGATGGACGGGGGGAGGGGAAGGCTGATTCTGGGCTACAGGGATGGACAGGAGGGGGGAGGGGGAAGCAAAATAAGCCTTATTCTGTGTTGATGGAAAGGTCTGATTTCCAGGCTACAGGGATGGACGGGGGGAGGGGAAGGCTGATTCTGGGCTACAGGGATGGACAGGAGGTGGGAGGGGGAAGCAAAATAAGGCTTATTCTGTGTTGATGGAGAGGTCTGATTTCCAGGCTACAGGGATGGACGGGGGGAGGGGAAGGCTGATTCTGGGCTACAGGGATGGACAGGAGGTGGGAGGGGGAAGCAAAATAAGCCTTATTCTGTGTTGATGGAAAGGTCTGATTTCCAGGCTACAGGGATGGACGGGGGAGGGGAAGGCTGATTCTGGGCTACAGGGATGGACAGGAGGTGGGAGGGGGAAGCAAAATAAGCCTTATTCTGTGTTGATGGAGAGGTCTGATTTCCAGGCTACAGGGATGGACGGGGGGAGGGGAAGGCTGATTCTGGGCTACAGGGATGGACAGGAGGTGGGAGGGGGAAGCAAAATAAGCCTTATTCTGTGTTGATGGAGAGGTCTGATTTCCGGGCTACAGGGATGGACGGGGGGAGGGGAAGGCTGATTCTGGGCAGATTGGTGGGGTAGCAAGGCAAGGATATGTATATAGTTTATGTTGATGCAGGACAGCTGTTGGGCAGACTGTTTACTTAGAAATCCATCATCAAGCGAACACTGCTCATACCTATATACATAGTGCCCGCCCATATTGGCTCTGGGCCTGCCCAAAATGTCACGTCTGCTCCGCCACTGCTCTGGAGTAGTGAGACCAAAATTGAACTTTACGATCACAGCCATAAATGCTGTGTTCGGATAGGAGTCGTCAAGGTCTGTGAAGAGAAGCACACCATCCCTACTGTGAAGCATGGAGGTAGATCTCTGCTGTTTTGAGGGTGTGTGAACTACAGTGGCACGGGGAATTTAGTCAGAATTGATGGCAGTTCGAATGTAGCATCTGATCAGAAAATAGTGGAGGAGAATTAACATTCATCAGCCTGGAAAGCTGCACATGACCTTTCCAACATAACAGTGATCCAAAACATAAGGCCAAGTCGACCCTTCAGTGGCTGCAGCAGAAAAAAAGTGAAGATTTTGGAGGGGCCATCACAGTCTCCTGACCTCGACATTATTGAGCTACTTTGGGGGAAAACTCAAACCACACAGTTCATGCTAGATAACCAAAGAATTTACAGGATATGGAGGCTTTATTACATGAGAAAATATCAAAAAGACTGCAAGTCATCATTGATAGTAAGACTTTTGAACAGGATCATTTTATTGTTTCCTTTATTGCTTTGGTTTGTTTAATAATTATTCTATTCTGTGATGCATAATGGTTTCATTTAAAACACATTAAAAATAAAAGAAATGTGTTTTATCTGATCACTCATATTTTCCACAAATGATGCACATCTGAGACAAATTCTGCCAAGGGTATGTAAACTTATGATCACAACTGTAAATAGGATGGAGTCAGTTCAAGAATCAGCTACTAAAAAGATCAGTGGTCTTTGTTGTCAAGTATGGTGGACAAACTTGATGATCTTGAGACTGGAAGCCCTGAATATGTATACCCTAGAGCAGGGATCTCAAAGTCCCTCCTTGAGGGCCGCAATCCAGTCGGGTTTTCAGGATTTCCCCAATGAATATGCATTGAAAGCAGTGCATGCACATAGATCTCATGCATATTCATTGGGGAAATCCTGAAAACCTGACTGGATTGCGGCCCTCAAGGAGGGACTTTGAGACCCCTGCTCTAGAGGAAAGGAGGGACAGGGGAGATATGATTCAGACGTTCAAATACTTGAAGGGTACTTGAACAAAATCTTTTCCAGAGAAAGGAAAATGGTAAAACCAGAGGACATAATTTGAGGTTGTGGGGTGGTAGATTCAAAGGCAATGTTAGGAAATTCTACTTTACGGAGAGGGTGGTGGATGCCTGGAATGCGCTCCCGAGAGAGGTGGTGGAGAAGAAAACTGTGACTGAGTTCAAAGAAGCGTGGGATGAACACAGAGGATCTAGAATCAGAAAATAATATTAAATATTGAACTAAGGCCAGTACTGGGCAGACTTGCATGGTCTGTGTCTGTGTATGGCCGTTTGGTGGGGGATGGGCTGGGGAGGGCTTCAGTGGCTGGGAGGGTGTAGATGGGCTGGAGTAGGTTTTAACAGAGATTTTGGCAGTTGGAACCCAAGCACAGTACCGGGTAGAGCTTTGGATTCTTGCCCAGAAATAGCTAAGAAAAAAATTAAAAATTTAAATTGAATCAGGTTGGGCAGACTGGATGGACCATTCGGGTCTTTATCTGCTGTCATCTACTATGTTACTATGTTCTCCCTCCGTATTCACGGTTTCAGCATTTGCAGTTTCGATTATTCACGGTTTTTAGCTTGCTGGCTCCTCCTCCCAAGTTATATCAGCTTGCATAGAGAAATCGCTGATTCCAAGCGTTTGCAGAGAAAATCACTGATTCTTCACCGTGTTTTGCCTCTCCTTCAGGAACAGGCCAGGTCTCCCACCATGTTATTCATGGTTTCACTATATTCACGATGGTTTTTAATAGAAAACAGCGAATAACATATGAAAAAGTTATTTGCGGTTTTTCTGTATTTGCGGTTCTGTTAATCTCCTATCACAGTGAATACGGAGGGAGACGTGTACTGTGTACTTTAGAAGAAAGGTAGGAGAGGGGTGATTTGATAGATATATTTAAATATCCGTGTGGCATAATTACACAGGAGGTGAGTCTCTCAATTGAAGGAAGCTCTGGAATTGGAATGAAAGGGGCATTTTTTTTTACGTGAAAGAGAATAGACTTGGGAATAACCTGAGGAAATATTTTCATCGAAAGGATGGTGGGTGTGCGGAATAGCCTCCCCTTCCTTCCAGCGGAGATGGTAAAGAGGAGAACTGTACTTGAATTTAAAAAAACAGGGATAAGCAGTGAGGATCTCTGAGAGAGGAAAGAATTGTGGAGCTGCTTAGTTGGTTTGGATGGACTGACTGGATAGGTGGTCTAGTCTTTATCTGTCATCATTTTCTGATTCTCTCTTCTATTTGGAAAACTGACCATTTTGGTCTGTCTTTGTCTTGTGTGGAAGCTCATGTAAGCCGCTTTGAATTGACTACCCAGTCATTAGTAGCGGTATAGAAGCTTACAAGAAACAATTATCTAGTTCTTGGTTCACAAGAGGACAGAGTCTCTTATCTCTTGACTATAATTTCCTGAGAAATCTCTCATGAAGAACTTTATCATATTCGTACCTTCTGAAAAGCCAAATAACTACTGTATATGAACTGGCTCACTTTTATCCATGAGGTTGTTTATGCTTTCAAAGAGATCTCATTGCTAAACCCTGTGCTGGTATTAAGTCATATCTATATGGTTAATAATCTTATTTTTTAATAGTTTCTATCTGGCTCACATCTATAGTTCCTTGGATCATCCTGGAGCCCTTTCCAAAAAAAAAAGCAAACAAATGTTATTACATTTGGTCATATTGAAGTCCTCAGGTAGTGTGGCTGTTTTAAATGATAGGTTAGCAATTTCATATTTGATTTTTGTCAGAACTCTGGGCTGAATACCATCTGGCTCTGGTGATTTTGCATTTTCAGATTTGTCAATGCGCTCCATTATATATTTTAGATTTGCTTTAGTTGCTCCAAATCCTCACTATTGAAGAGTTTCCTAGCATCCTCCTCAGTAAAGATATAGAAACTTACAAGACGAGCTACAAGCCTACTTCATGATTAATTAAGCTTCACTTGAGGTATGCAAGCTCTGCTTTGCAGAGAAAACTTGTGTTTACAGTGCAATTAACCTTCATTTACTGATGAACAGACAGGCATGTGCATTCAGATGCAGAATTTGGTAGATGGGTATTTTAGGCAATGCTATTCTCCCACTCGGTGGAAACTGTTTTGATAGGTCCCAGATATCAAGTTTCAAGTTCATTAAAAAAAATTTTTTAACCGCTTAATCAAATTTCTAAGCGGTGTACAGTATCAATAAAAGAAAACATTTTTAAAAGAGACAAAACATGTTAGAGTTAAAATATTAAACAAGACAATGTTATTTTAGTGGACATTAACAGAGGACAAGTATACATTGGAACAAGGTTACCTCTCTGTTTTTATTCATTTCCCTTATTAATATGGAACAGCCAAGATTGTGGAGGTGGTTTTGCTTTGAGATTTTTTTTTTAATCTCTCCTTGTTTGGTATCCTGGCTGGGTGGGTGAAGACATGGTAATGACGACTGAATGAACTTTTTTTTTCTTGGATGCATAATGAAGCTGAGAAGCTTATATCCAGAATAGAGAAGGATCTTTTTTTTTCATTAAATAATTTATTGAAATTTTAAAATTTAAAAGGATACAAACAGAAAAGGATCTAGATGGTAATGAATGCTCCCAATTGGTCTATCTTTGCAGCATGACAACTGATAAAAACCAGGAAGTTGACTGGTACAGAGAAGTAACCCAGAATTTCTGTTTGCATTGTAGTCTGGCCTCTCCTCTAAAACCTTTTTCCTTGTTAGCAGAATAAAGATGTGGTGAGAGGGGAAGTGCCTTCGGAAGAGAGTCTTGTTGAATCTGTCACAACCCAGCATTTCCCAGGTACGGATGCTCAGCAAATCTGTGGGGGGGGGAGAGGCATCTTATGTGCTCTTCTGCCAAGCAGCGAAGATATGAGGTTTTTCTAAAGGTGATTCTGTAACAGCTAGTGGTTATATCCTTGGGCAGCGGAACACTTTTTTTTTTGGGGGGGAGGGGGCAAAACCTCCGCCCCAGACCCCTGCCTAAGCTCCACCCTAGAACCCATCCCCCAAATTATAGTACTAATAATAATGCCGTTTTTTCTATTCATTTTTCATATGTACACACATGCATACAATATAATCTTACTAACAATGCATAAGTTAACCACAAAATTCTCAATACAGTGGAACCTTGGTTTACGAGCATAATTCGTTCCAGAAGCATGCTCATAAGCCAAAATACTTGTATATCAAAGCGAGTTTCCCCATAGGAAATAATGGAAACTCGCTTTGATACGTTCCCACCCCCGCCCCGAGGACAGCGGCGCTGCTCCCTCCCCCGCTTGCAAATGCCCCCCCCCACGTGTGAACCGGCACCCCCCACCCGAACAACTTGAACTTACCCCCCTGTCTGGCATCGGCACGCAGCTCACAGGATGTGCCGGTGCCGCTAGAAGATCTTCCTGCCTCTGCCGGGCCTTGAGCATGCATCTGCGCATGCTCAAGGCCTTCTAATTCTCCTTCTTGCTGAGATTCTCAGAGATCTCCAAGAATCTTGGTGAGAGGGAGAATTAGAAGGCCTTGAGCATGCGCAGATGCATGCTCAAGGCCCGGCAGAGGCAGGAAGATCTTCTAGCTGCACCGGCACATCCTGTGGGTTGCGTGCCGGTGCCAGAGCGGGGGGGGGGGGACGTAAGTTCAAGTTTTTTCTGGCAGGTGGTGCCGGTTCGAGCGGGGGGAGCAATGCTGGTTATTGGGGGGGGGTGCTCGCAAATCGAGTCAACACTCGGTTTGCGAGACAAGTTTTGCGAGAATGTTTTGCTCGTCTTGCAAAACACTCGCAAACCGAGGTTTGACTGTATTAATTCCTACTAGAACACCTGGCCTTGGTCACACATGTAGAACACAAATAACCCCTATGCAAACTCAGGACCACAAACTAAAAATACTAATATACACAAACAAAACCCTAAGATGTCAGACTAAATGCATTATAACACCAGAGAAATAGAAAGAAATTACCTGAAAATAAGACAGGGTCTTATATTAATTTTAGCTCCAAAAAAATGCATTAGAGCTTATTTGCAGGGGATGTCATTTTTTTTTCATGTACATCACTCATCTCTCCCTTCCTCTCCTCCTACCCAGTTCTTCATCTTTCCTTTCTCCCCATGTGCAACATCTTTCCTCCCCTCTCGCCCATCTCCTTGTGCAGCATCTTTCTATCCATCCCTCCCATTCCCCTGTGCAGCAGAACCCCACTGACCCTCCCACCATGAGACTGACATACCTTCCCAGTCATCAGTGACGTGGCAGAGGAAAGGCCCCGGCAGGGAAGGCCGTGAAGCAGCCCATTCAGAGTGCTGCTGCCGCCACTGTTTTTGGATGCTTAAGAGGTACATCAGTCTCAAGATGGGAGGGTCAGTGGGATTCTACTGCACAGGGGGATGGGAGGGAAGGATAGAAAGATGCTGCAGAAAGAAGGTCCATCCCAAGCAGGAAAGGCCTCGAAGCAGAGCATTCAGAGCACTGTCACTGCTGTTGCTTTAGGAGGCCTTGAGAGGTATGTGAGGTCTCATTGGGGTGAGGGTCGCTGAATCGACGAGTCCAATTTTTTTGGTACGTATTTATCTTCCTCTCCTACTGCTGATGGTGGGCAGCAGCCCAGAAATAGTGGAAGCCTAGATTTTTTTTATTTTTTACTGGGGATGGAGTCAGGGAGTGTCAGGGACATTAAGGGGGGGCTTCAGGGTCAATCTTAACTAGGGCTTATTTTTGGGGTAGGGCTTATATTATGAACATCTTTAAAAATCATGCTAGGGCTCATTTTCGGTGTAGGTCTTATTTTCAGGGAAACATGGTAATTTCTTCCTGAACAGTGCAGACTATAGACAGCAGATATAAATTCTCAAAACTGACAAATTTCAATCACTAAATTGAAAATAAAATCATTTTCCTTACCTTTGTTGTCTGGTGATTTTTATTTCTGTAATCATCTTTTCCCAGTCTGGTTTTACTTCCTTCTATCTGTGCTCTTAACTGTATTTCCAGATCTTTCTTATCCATTTGCTGGTTTTCTCTCCTTCACTTTCTGCTCTTCATCCATCCTTGGCATTAACTTTTAACATTCAACCTTCTGCCATTTTTCTGCTTTCTTCTTAAAATCTATCTACTTTTCCATGTCTTCCCTTCCCATCTATCCATGTGTACCATCTTCTCTCTTTCTTCACCCCTATTCCCACCTATCCATAAGCATTTCTTTTCTTTCTCTTTTCCCAGCCACACCCATTGCTGTACATTGTCTCCTCTCTCTTTCTCACCTTCCCCTCCATCCCTATGTACCATCTCATCTCTCTTCCTCTCCCTTGGTCTGACGTCTTTGTCTTCCCCCCTTCTATGGTCTGGCATCTCTCTCTTATTCCCTCCCTCTTCCCATGGTCTAACATCTCTCTCCTTCTCTTCCCTCCTTCCTGAGGTCTGGCATATCTCCTCTCCTTCCTGAGGTCTAGTATATCTCCTCTCCTCTCCTTTCTGCAGTCTGGCATATCTCTCTCCTCTCCTTTCTGCAGTCTGGCTTCTCTCTCTCCTTCCATCACCCTACTCTAGAATCCAACATCTCTCCCTTCTTTAAATCATCTCTCCTCCCTCCCAGTGTAACATTTCTCCTTCCCTCCTCTCCACCACTGTCATGTCCAACAATTCTCCTTCTTTCTTCTTTCCTTTTCCTATGTATGCCATCTCTCTTTACCTCCCACTCCATGCACCTATGTCCAACAATTCTCTTTTTATCTCAGGGCAAGCAGGCAGCATATTCTCACATGTGGGGTAATATCATCCATGAAGCCCCAGTACAGACACTTTAAAAGTGCATCACCACTTTAAGAAACTTAGAAAGTTTGCGATAGCCCGCACCGCACATGCACGCGTGCCTTCCCGCCCGACATAGGTGCGCGGCTTCTCAGTTCTGTTTTTTCCTCAGAGCTAAGAAGTCGTGTTTTCAAACATTCTTCGTTTTTTGCTTTCCTGCTCATGCGTATTTTATTTCTTCTCTCGTTTTTTTTCTTCTAGTACAAAACAAAGCAGAAGAAAAATAACAAGTCTCTTATATTTCTCCGCCTCACTTTCCCTCGCAGCCGTGTAGTCAACGGGGCCTTATGACATTGTCTCAGCTTCGGATTCAATTTTGGCTGACGTTTCTCCCATCGATGTCTTGCCCGTTTTCAGGATCCTCATAAGTGTGGCAGGTGCCATGGCACATCGTGTCTCCAGTCATTATAACATGAAGACGGCATCAGAGGACGGGATCGCAGGCCATTATGGCTTTGAGTCAATTCATGCCGACTTTTCAGCGACCATTCTGGCAGCTCGCCTTTTTTTCAAGAGAGGGTTGCATCTTATCCATAGCTCCCTTTTTTTGGGCGAGCCGCAACACTAACAGTACCGGCAGAGAAGCCTAAAGTACCAGAGTCTTCCAAGAGCCAACAGTTTTTTTTTTCAGCCAGTATCACAGGTCATTATGGCATCGAGTCCATTCATGCTGACTAAGTGACCATTTCTGGCTGCAGGCACCTACAGTACTGCACAAATAAAGGAATGTGACTCTGTGCACCGATGTTTCTGGCTAAATTACCAAAGGTACCAGTGATTTTTTTTCTCTTCAGGAATAACTTCAATGTTTTTTTTCTGATGCCTGTGACTCAGTACGGACACGGTACCGCTGATGCTTCATCAATTCACCATCATAGACTCTGATACCGGTTTCCTTGACTTTCCAGTTGTGCATCACAGCATTTTTTCTCCTGATAACCATTTTTCACTACATCAAAGCTATTTTTCTTCTCCAGATCCTGATGCAAGATTCCTACAAAGCTTTTATCTTTTTCATTGGACGGACACTTTTTCAAGTGACATTCTACTGAGAAGACTTTTACAATATCTTCTACAGAAACTTTCTAGTTTTGCTTTATGAACATGGACTATATGAAACTTTGCAGTTTTTGCTCCTGTTGTTGTTCTCTTGAATTTTATAGTCTTTGTCTTCAACTCAGACTTCACCTAACTGGTCTTCTTCGAGAACTTCTTCATGCAGAGACCTTCCTTTTCTCCTCCTAATGAATTGGATCTTATTTCTTTCATCAGCAAGGTCTATACTTCAATGTCAATGAAGGAGGGGGACTTACTATGGACATCTTTGACCACCGCCTCTGTTGCCTTTGGGTGTTATAAGATCATTACTTGTCTCAGCCTTTTTTTCCTACAGTTTTGCTACTACCTCTGTATACAATCATGGACTATAATTTGCTGAGACTGATTTTCACCTAGATGGGACTTTGTCTTCTCACTTATCTGGACACTCCTACTACGGTGGGGAATCTAGCATGGATGTAGAGTCTATAAAGTTAGATTCCTCTACCTGGTTTTGCTGAGCTACCTTACCTATCAGACGTCTGACTGCCTCTGCTTCAAAGGTCTACTCTGTGGAATCTAACAAGGATGTAGAGTCTGTTAGATTCTTTAAAAATTAAAAAAACCCCAACAAAAACAACATCCGACCCATCCATTTCTTGGTCTGCTTACAGTTCTTATGGATGTCATCCAGAGCTTCTTCTATGTCTGTAGCCATCAACTGATTTCCATTGGCGGCCTATGTTTCCTTTCAGTTATGATTCCAGGATTCCACCATGGGGTGTCAAGCCTGTAAGGTGGCTCTTTTTCCTGTTGATTTGCTACAATCCAAGCATGATATGGTGGGAACTAACAGGGATGTAGAGCCTGTAAGTTAGCTTTCCGACCACTTCACATCCTTCCACTGCTTTTGCTACATGGCAGGATCTACTGGGTGTTTCTTCTTCGATCAATATTAGCCTGTACCTTAAAGCAGGTGTCTAGTACCCTCAAATTTTTCTCCTACATCCTTGTTCCTGTTTTTCACATGCCAGAAGTTTGGGAGTGGCTGTAGGGGAGGAGGCAGCTACTACATCCTTTCAGGATGTTTTTTCCCTATTCTTTCAATTGGACAACAGGGGCTTACCTTCCCCTTTCTTAGTCCTCTTGTAGCTCACATGTTACCCTGTGTAACATTTTCATTCCTTTTTGATCAATAACACTACTTAGGCTCTCTAGATCTCATGGATTTTTCTTTTTGACTCTTTATTACTTGGCTTTGCCTTCCCTTTTTTCAAGGTATCAAGGGTCTGATTGTCTTACCTAATGAGGTCTTCGACTGATCTTAGATCTCAGCACTCTCAGCAATTTCTTCTCAAAGAAAAGTTTCAAATTTATCCCTGGCAATTTCTATCCTTCCTGGGATTGTAATGCTTGGCTATGCTCTCTGGATCTCAAGAAATCTTTCACTCACATTCCAATTCATCCAGATTCCAGAAAGTTCCTTGGATTCCAAGTGGCCTGGCATCCTCTCCCAGAGGTCTTTACCAAGTTCCTTGTGGTTATGGCAGTGGTCTTGAAGTCTCAGAGCCTTCATCTCTCTCTATCTGGATGACTGCCTCATCAATTGACACCACTTAACTGAGGCCATTTCTTTCTCGGAAGGGTTAAGATTTAGCTGTTTTTGGTCAGGCGCAGGCTGCTTATTCTAGGTTACATGGCTTCCACAGTCCACGTGACTTCCTTTACAAGGCTTCATCTCACTATATCTCAATGGTCTCTAGCTTCACAGTGGTCTCAGTCGATAGACCCACTTTTTCCACACACTTCTGTCCCCTTGTCTCTTCAACAGTCGTTACAGTGGGGGATGAACTCTTCTGTTGCACACGCCTCCTCAGCAAAGGTTTTGTCCACAAATTTGTCAACCTATGCTTGATGGACTCCACTGGATGACCTTCAAACTCAGGGGCACTGGCCCACCAAATCAATCTCTTGGAACTCAGGACAATTTATTATGTCCTCAAAGCTTTCCAGCATTTGATAGTCAACCATGTCCTACTGCTTCTTACAGACAATCAAGTAGCCATGTCCTCTATAAACAGGAGAGGAGGCACAGGTTCTCTTCTTTTATGTCATGAAGCTCAGAGGCTCTTGCTTTGGGTGATTGCTCGCAACATCTTTCTCAAAGCAGTCTACATTCAAAGGGAACAGAATTTCTTAACATACAAGCTCAGCAGAATTCTTCAACCTCACGCGTGGATGCTAAATTCTATAGCTCTCCATCCTGTGTTTTCTCAGTGCGGGACGCCTCAAGTGGATATGCTTGCATCTCCCCACAGCAACAAGTTGCCTTAATTGTACTCTCTTCATTGTCTGGAGGCGGACGCTGCTTTACTGGATTGGACACACAAGTTTCTCTATGTGTTTCCACTCATTCCTCTCATTCTCAAGATGCTTGTCAAAGCTAAGCAGGAGTTGGCCACCATGATACTTGTAGCTCCTCGATGGCCCGGACAGCCTTGGATCTCCTTTTTACTTCACCTCAGTTTCAAGGGACCAATACCTCTGCCAATTTTTCCAACTCTTCTTATGCAGAGTCACGGTTCTCTTCTACATCTCAACCTTCAGTCTTTACACCTAACAGCTTGGTATCTCTCGGGTTGAATCCAACTGATCTTCATCTTTTCTCAGCTTGTCAAGACTCATTTTGGAATCTTCTAGAAAACCAGCCACTCGGCAGTATTACTAGCAAAAGTGGACATGTTTTTTTCTTCCTGGTGCCTCCATCACCAGGATCCAAAATCCATCTCTGTTTCATTAGTTTTGGATTATCTTCTTTATTTATCTGACTTTGGTCTCAAGTCTACATCTATTAGAGTCCATCTCAGTGCTATCACTGCTTTTCATCAACCAGTGGATGGTAAACCTCTTACTGCACCTCTGATCTCCAGATTCACGAAAGGACGTTTTACTGTGAAACCATGTCTTAAACCACCTCCAGTGGTCTGGGATCTTGCTAGATTGGTTTAAAAGGAGGCTTCATCAATGTCTCCGGCTCATCTCAAGTATCTTATGTGGAAAGTTACTTTTCTCATCTCGCTCACTTCACCTAGAATCTGAGTGAGTAAACTTCAAGCATTACTGGCGGATCCACCTTTTGCAGTGTTCCACCATGACAAGGTTGTGCTTTGCACTCTCCCAAAGTTTTTACCAAAGGTCATCCCTAAATTTAATCTCAATCAATTGATTGTGCTTCCATTATTTTTTCTAAGCCTCATTCTCATCCAGAGCAAAGCCTCTTAGGACCTCTCAACTTTTTGTCTCCTTTGAGCATAACAAGTTGGGGCATCCTGTTCCAAGAGAATAATTTCCAACTGGTTGACTTCCTGTATATCATTATGTTATTTTCAGGCTGGGCTGCAATTAGAGGGTCAGGTCACAGTCCATAAAGTTCGAGCTATAGCAGCATTAGCAGCTTTTCTTCGCTCTACTCCGATTGATGAAATCTGCAAAGCTGGTACTTGGTCCTCAGTTCATCTATTCACCTTACATTATTATCTGGAATCTTTTTCCAGACGGGATGGGCACTTCGGCCAGACAGTATTATAAAATTTCTTTTCCTATAAGGCCAAAACTCCTACCATCCCATTCTGGTTAGCTTGGATGTCACCCACATGTGTGAATTGGCTGCCAGCTTGTTCTGGGATAAAGCACAGTTACTTACCATAACAGGTGTTATCCAGGGAAAGCAGGCAGATATTCTCACAACCCACCCACCTCCCCTGGTTGGCTTCTTAGTCGGCTTACTGAACGGAGGAGCTGCGCACCTACATTGGGCGGGAAGGCATTGGCATATGTGCGGTACGGGCTATCACAAATTTTCTAAGTTTCTTCAAGTGGCAATGTACTTTTAAAGTGTCCGTACCAGGGCTCCGTGGATGACGTCGCCCCACATGTGAGAATATCTGCTTGCTGTCCCTGGATAACACCTGTTACGGTAACTATGCTTTCTCTTCCCTCCATCACTAGCAGCATCTCTCTTTCCCTTCCTTCTCAGCACCCCATCCATGCATCTGTCCTTCCTAACCCCCTCCCAGCTTGTGCACCCCCTACCCCTAGCCCATGGCATATAGCACAGTGGTTCCCAACCCTGTCCTGGAGGACCCCCAGGCCAGTTGGGTTTTCAGGATAGCCCTAATGAATATGCATGAGAGAGATCTGCATATAATGGAGGTACCAGGCATGCAAATCTGCTCCATGCATATTCATTAGAGCTATCCTGAAAACCTGACTGGCCTGGGGGGGGTCCTCCAGGACAGGGTTGGGAACCACTGGTATAGCATATGTTGTTGTTCTACCCCCAAAGCGGGACCCTGCGGCACGACCTCTCTCCAGCTCCTGATTCCTCCACTTACCTCCTCCCTGTTTGCTGTTATTTTAAATCTTCGTGCAGCCATAGCGTCAATGAGATGAACTTTCTGCTGTTGGCCTGCCCCAGAACCCTTCATTCAGCAACAGCCCATCTAGGCGGAAACAGGAAGTCACTGCTGAATGAAGACTTCTGGGGCAGGCCGACGGCAGATAGCTCATCTCGTTGACGCTGCGGCTGCCCCAAGATTTAAAATAACAGCAACTGGGGAGGAGGTGTGGTGGAGTCGGGAGCTGAAGAGAAAGGTTGTGCCACAGGGTCCTACTGGGGTGGAGGGAGGGAGGGAGGAAAGAATATATACACTACATGCCGAAGATTTTAAATTAGAGCGGCCAGAAGAGGAAGTAGGTGGGGGAGCAGAGCCAACACCAATTTGGGGGGGAGGTCATGGCCCCCTCCATTCCGACACCTATGTCCTAGGGTACTGTCTGTTTTGAATTACAATCTCTGCCAATTATCCACAGTTATTCTGGATTTCTATTTTGTGCATGCCATGGTCATTGATCTCTTCAATTGGAAATAATATGATTCCAAGAGTTATATCCTGGGAGAAATCATCCGATTGTGTGTGTGATCTGTTTCTCACTGCTGCTGCTGCATATGACTGGTTCTGAAATATTTTATATTAGTTCTTTTGACTGCCTTCTCTCCCTATTCCATTCTGATGTACAGCTGTTAATTTTATAGTCTGCTGCTCTTGCTAGGCAAAGCTTCCTTCAAAATCTCTCTCTTTCAGCCTGTGGTTCCCTGACACGGACTCTGGATAGTGGCATTGGAACTTTTCCTCCTCCAGATTATTGTGGTGGGACTCCAAATAAAATTGCCCCCAAGCTGAAGCCCAGATTGGAGCCACCTCTTATTGCTGAAAAGTTGCCTGTGCTTCCCAAGGCCCCACGGAAAGCAAGGACCCTAGAGAGAGAAGTGCCTAGTATGGAAGAAACATTGTCAGCAGTGGCAACATCAGAGTGTGCCAGCATTCCATGCACTGCTGGCCAGTCCAGAGAACCCCGCTTGGAAAACAGAGTTCACAAAATATGCAAAGAAGGTTGGTAACCCTGCTAGGGGATTCTATTTTGTGATATGCTTGTTGTACTATATGTGGGGCCAATACAGAAAAGCTAGTGAAGCCACATGTGATATCTGAGCATGTGGCTTCTCCCACATATGAAATTCCATGCCATGCAAAAAGCTAAATATATGCAGATTTTGTATGTGAAAAGTTTGCAGATAATGGAGACACATGAGCACAAAAGTTTTACGGCTTTACTCTTTGGATCTTGCCAGGTACTGATGACCTGGGTTGACCACTGTTGAAAACAGGATAATGGCTTTGATGGACCTTTGGTCTTTCCCTGTATGGCAATTCCTTTTTTTTTTTAATATCTTTATTCATTTGAAAGCCAAAAATAAGTGCAACATATTATACAGACATTTTACACTTTAACAGCACTTAAATTCTATCAAATTCTATTTTATGACAAATACATATATCACCCCCCCCCTTTCTACATATCTAACAATTGCACTCAAATTAAAAGTATCTCCCCACCCACCCTGGACGTATATGATCAAAGGGCAAAATCAACAATCACTCCTTACAGAATTTTGTGAATGGCTTCCAAACATTCATAAATTTCCTATAAAGTCCCTGTTGTATGGCCATCATACGTTCCATTTTAAAATTGTGGCATAGAGATTCCCACCAGAAAGTATAATTTAACCGATCCCAGTTTTTCCAGTTCCTCAAAATAAGGTTATATGGCAACCCCTGTCATAATAAAGAGAAGTTTATTATTATGGGAAGATATTTGGCTTTTGGCCCTCATTAACGTGCCAAATAGCACGGTATCATACGTCAATGCCACTGGATTTTCCAATAATTTATTCACTTGACCCGAAATGGATCTCAAAAATTTAAGTATCAAGGGACAAAAGATCTTCCTGTATGGCAACTCTTATGTAAGCCTGACTTTTGTGTGTATGGTCTGAACAAAATCGAAAGTGCGAGCAGCAGTATTGTCATGTTTTCTGTGTAATAACTGTGAACTTTGAAAAAATTTGTGGCAGGAATTTATTTATTTTTTTTGAGGCTCATAGTTAGGCACAGAACAGATGCAGAGGTGTGCTTTCACTTTTAGTTTTGACCGAACAAGCATACATGTTTTACCTCCATCTTGTTTTTTTTAAATCTTTATTCATTTTAATAACCAACATCAAGTGCAACAGTTTATCAAACAGTTTACAAAATAAACAGCACTTAATTCTATCAATTAATATAAGTACATATCCCTTCCCCCCACCCACTTACCCTTTCATACAGCATAAAAACAATCAAGAGTAATACAAATGACCAAGATAAACAAATTCCAATTTAAAAATGAATTAAGTACATATTTCCCCCCCCCCCCCTTCCTGGATGTGTACATCAACGATCAAAACTAACAATCAATCTTTATAAAATTTTGTCAATGGTCCCAAACCTCCTTAAATTTTTTATCAAGTCCCAACTATTGAACTCAATTTATAAATTTGGCACAAGGATTCCCACCAAAAACTATAGGTTTAACCTGTCCCAATTTTTCAAAATAAGCTGCACAGCAATTCCCGTCATGATGAAAAGTAATCTATTATTATATGAAGTTATGGGACTCTTGGCCATCAAAAACGTACTAAACAGCACTGTATCATATGTCAGTGCCAGTGGAACTTCCAATATTTTATTGATTTGACCCCAAATGGATCGCCAAAATTTAAGTATCAAGGGACAAAAAAAGAGCAGATGATCCAGTGTCCCTTTAAAACTTACAGGCACTTTTGGTTGCAAAAGAATAATTAGCAGTTAAAATTCTTTTAAATTCTTTTTAAATTTTAAAATAACCTAGTTGTTTATTCCAAATATTTTGTTCATAAGTTTTTCCAAGTATCTCTTCCCAAGCTGATTTATACCTTGAAGTTGGTATTATAATTTGAATAATAGCATTATAGAGTCGTGAAATGCTCCCCCTACTTATTCCATGTAGAAATGCCTTCTCAACTAATGTAGGTGGCTGAGTTAATTCTTGTAATACTCTTATCTTATAGCTGATTCATTAAAAAAATTTGAGAATCCATCAATTTAGTGATTATCTTTATCCATAATGTCAAAATATGTTGTATAATAGGATTAGTATTAAAAGCTAATTTTCTCAAATTCTCACTGGGCAACCATGGAATCACCCATAGGGGAATTCCCTCAATTAAATTTTGTTCCATGATTAACCAGCTTTTTTGAGGCTCATATTTCCAACTAATCAGATATTGCAACTGTGCTGCCTGGTAATAGGACTAGAAATGTGGAACCGCCATTCCATCTAGTTTTTTTGGCTGATATAACATATTACGTTGAAACCTTGGCTTTCTATTATTCCTAATATAGGTTAAAAAAAAATTTATCCAATCCTTTTAAAAATGGAAAATGGTATTGGTACAGGAATTGCAGAGAACAAATACAATAACTTGGGGAGTACAATAATTTTGATGGAATGTACTCTTCCTGTAGCATTTTTTTGCTACTTCAGCTTGTCTGCGGTGTTCTTTGCTCACATGTTTAAAGACAATAGACTGTTTTCAGTCCAATTCTTTATATGTGAGTTTGCAAACCATTGGACCCCTGAGGAAGGCGTGTTCGCCGAAACACAGACCATGTAGGGTCGGTTGGATTTTTAACACTTTATTTTTTATCATTGTATTTTTTTTATTGAATTATCATGTTTTTATATGTCGGAGTATAATAAATCTCCAGAACATCTGTATCCACAGTTTTTGTTTTCATCGATGTACTCTTCCTAACCATGATACATTTAAATGTTTCCATCTATTCAGATCATGCATGATTTTATTAAGTAAATCTGGATAGTTAGCTAAATATAGTTCAGATATTGTTCTAGTTACATTCATTCCCAGATATCGCAAGTATTGTTTTGCCCATTTAAAGGGGAACTTATCTTTTATATATATTCTTTCCTTCTTATTTAAGGAGAGATCCAGTATCTCAGACTTATTTGCGTTAATCTTAAAGCCTGAAACCTGAGAAAATAGATCCAACAACTGAGGAGTGTGTTTGGTTCATCTGGTGCTTTTCTCCTTCACCGGTCCAAAGTTTGGCCTGTATAACTGCTGGGCTTCTAAAGCTGATGTTACTTTATGATGTTTGTTTTCTAACGTAAAAGAAATCCCAAATGGGTAGTGCCACTTATAGCGAATGTTATTTTGTTGTAAACATTCGGTGACTTCTCGACAGTCCCGACGTCTTAGAGTTGCTGAGGAAATAGCCACAAACAGTTCCACTTTCATATTATTCAACATGAGGTGTCCAATTTTCCGTGCAGCTTGTAACACACTCTCTTTTTGTGGAAATCGCAAGAAACATGCCATTATGTCCCTCGGCTTGTGTGTTTTATGAGGGCCCAAGGCCCAGTGGATTCATTCAAATTCTATAGTTGGTAAATTTGTCTCTGGATCTTCCGCCTGTAGGAACCTATGACATAAAGATTGTATTAAAGTCAAGTCTTTCAGTGTTCTCCCTAGAAATTTTTTCCAGCCGGGTGGGACACGACGAGGAAATTTGGTGCTATGCAAATTACTCCTCCTGCTTACAGTGAAGGAGTAGGAGCGGGGAAGAGGGTTGGCGTGCGGCCTGGAATGCTATGAAAATTATCCCTCCCTACCCACAGTGAAGGAGTAGGGCAGGGGTGTCCAACCTTTTGGCTTCCCTGGGATGCATTGGACAAAAAAATTTTTTCTGGGGCTGCACAAACACTAACACTAGCTGATGAGCAAAAAAAAAAAGGCTGAGCAGGTCCCAAATTTGCAATCACTAATATAGAAGATGTACGAATCTAATAATAAACCTTCATTAAAGGGACACTGTGGAGAGGAACCCAAAAAAGCACTTACCCTGACTGAGTGATCCTCCATGTACACCGCTGACAGTGAGAGCAGCCACAGGCTTCCGCATCCCCACTCTGATGAATAAGGATGTGCACTCCTGGTTCTCCCATTCACTTCTATTACAGCTACGGTTAGCCTCATAAGAGCGGGGATGCTGCATCAGCTGTCAGCGGCGCATGTGGAGGATCGTTCAGTCAGGGTAAATATTACTGCTTTTTTGGGCCTCCCACTTTGAGCTTAGGCTCCCTCAAAATGAACATCTCCCCTGCTGTAGCTAGTAGGGATCCCCAAGCCTCACCAACTGACAACCACCTCCTCCCCTCCAACTTCCCAAGTTCTGCAGCTGGCAACAATATTGCAGAGCTGCTGCCTTCTCTCCTTCCTGCCTCATCACACCTTGGCTTTCATGCATGCATGAAAGCAGTGGCAGCTTGAGGATAATTGCCATTGGCTGCAAAGCTTGGAGATTTTGGGTTGCCAGACTGGAGGAAGATGTCTTCAGGTGGCAGGCTTGGGAATCCCCACTAGCTCAAGTATTTGTAAATTGCACTTAGGCAGGGAGAAACTTTGGTGCCCATCCACTAATTTTGGGCTCCAGTCCCTTCCCCAAATCAGCTGTATATGACTAAGCCACTGAATACAAAAATAATTGTGATGCACATATCCCAAAGCTAACATATTCCAGTTAATAAATTCAAAATAAAAACAATTTTTTCTACCTTGTCTGGATATTTTGTTTTTCCATCATCTTGGTCCCAGTTTTCTCTTTCTGCTTTTGGTCTATCTTCAACTAAGTCTCTTTCCAGTGTCTGCTACCCATTTTTTCTCCTCTTGTTCCATTTCCTCCTTATGCTTGTCTCCAAAGTATTGATTTTTCCCTTTCAGCTTTCTTAACTTTTTCTTTTCTTTTTTGCCTCTGTCCACTCAAATCTTTCTCACCCTTCTTCTTTTTAAATGTTCATCTACCTCTTAATTCTCCATCTTCTCTCAGTCCCTAGCACTCCCATTTCCCATCTCACTCCTTTCCCAGCCTCCTATTTCCTGCTATCTATTCCCCATTACCACATTTCTACCACTGTACTCACTGCTCTCACTCATCTTATCTTCTCCCTTTTGACCTCATTCACATGGCTCACCACTTTCAGAATCCCCCTAACTCTCTCCACTGGTCAGGCTATAACTCCCTGTCCCTTTCTTTCCATCCTCTTTCTTATCCCAGCTCTTTTCCCTCCTGCTCTCCCATGGCTCCATCTCTCCTCCTCTATCCCCATGGTCCAACATTTTGCTCCCTCTCTCTTCTGTTTTTCTTCTTCCCTCTCCCCTTGATGCTGAACAATGAAAAGGAGGAAAAAAAGAGAGATGCTGCATCTCTCTGCCTTCCATCCACAGGCCTAAAATTTATCCCTACCTCCCTTCCATCCCTAGATCCAGCTTCTCTCCATTTCTCTTCCCAACTGTCCCCCACCCCATCTCTCCCCCTGCCTCCCTCCCCCAGGTCTACCATTTCTCCCTTTCTCTTCCCAACAGTTCTCCCTTCAAATGTCTCTTTCCCTCTTCGTCCATACCACCCCAGGTCCAACTTCTGTCCCTTCAGACCATTTCCCATCATCTCTCTCTGTCCTCTGTTTCTGGCCCCATAAGCTCTCCCCCCCCCCTACGCCCAATCTAGCACTTCTTTTAATACCCTCCCCCTCTGTACTTTAAAAAAAGAAAAAAAAAAAAAAACAGTCCAGGAGACTTCCTTGACCCAGCATGTTCTCCCCCTCCTCTCTGCGCCCATGCATCTCTACCTCACTCCTCTCCCACCACCATGTCCAATAATTCTCTCTCTCCCCCTCCCTCCTCTCTCTGCTCAACAGTTCTCCTCTTTCTTCATCTCTCCCACCATCTCTTTCCCTCTCTCAGACACCCAATTCTCCCTTACTGTTCCCTCCCCCTCACTCCCTCCATTTTTCAATCCTAAGGCTCATGCGCCCTCCTTCCTTCCTTCATCATTTGTCCAAAGTTTGTGCTCCCTCCCTCTCTTCTGGCCGGCTCCCATGCTGCAATTGTTTTTCTGGTGAAAGTTGTGGGCAGTGGTGGCTGGCTCCTCACGTGATCCGTGGCTGTGCTGGAAGTATTTATTTTATGGTCGTCGGCGATCTGCACCTGTTCTGGAAGCGTTCCCTTCCTTCTGTGCCTCCGGCGAGTATTTATTTTGTGGCCGGCTCCCTTGCTGCAGTCGTCTGTGGGCGGTGTCGGCTCCTAGCGTGTGATTCACGGCTGATTCAGAAGCCTTCTCTCTGACGTCGTGACATCAGAGGGAACGCTTCTGACACAGCAGCAGATCATGTATGAGGAGCCGCCGCCCGCAGACAACTGCAGCAAGGGAGCCAGCCAGAAAACTACCCGACGGAGTGAGGCACAGAATGGAGGGAGGGAGAAGCTGGGCCGCACAAAACTCCTTGTTGGACCGCATGTGGGCTGTGGGCCACGGGTTGGACACCCTTGGAGTAGGGGCAGGGAAGAGGATTGGCACATGGCTTTGATGCTGGTGGTGCAATGAGCGGGAATGCTTTTAGATCTGCAAATGCAAGATGACAGCTGGGCACTCAGCTAAATTAGCCGTGCGGAACTCCCGGCTAAAAAACGCTAGGGAGAACACTGTCTTTAATCTCTTCGGATTCTGGAATTCCAAGAAATCTTAAATTATTCCGTCTCGCCTGGTTTTCTCCATCTTCGATCTTAAGAAGTAAATCCTCCATTGTCAAATCCAGATGATTACAATGTTTTTGAATTTCCAATATTTCCTGGTCATGTATAATGACCCGTTCTTCAAAATCCTGTAGAGTCTAACTCATGTCATCCATTTTTTTTATGTAGACTATCAATATTGACTTTAATATCTGATGTAAAAATTGTTAATGAGAGCGTAATATCCCCCATCCACTGTTGTAAGTCATCTTTACTAGCTAAAACTTGTTTGGCATGTCAGTCTCCACTATTTCCATCGATTCTTTTCCAAGAACATTTGACTTTGGTTCTTCTGTGCTAGAGCCACTTTTGAGTCGTTATTTCTACCGGTTCTCCTGCACAAAAAAGCAAAAGCTTTGAGGTCTGGTTTGACTTCTTTATTGCCATATCCACAAGTTTATCTTAATAAAGCCTGTTTATAATATCAAGTTCCAACAGCTCAACGTCAGAGATACTTTTCACAGAGAGACAATCCTCTCTGGCTAATGAATCTCTCCACCAAAGTTTATTTCTAAACAGCATACAAATTCCACTCTCCTCTCCTCTCAATCACAGCAATTCACTCACAAAGAGGCAGTTGTGTCCCAAAAGAAAGCAGCTGCCAGCTGGTCCAAGCATACAAAATACTTTCAAAAATCAGTCATTTTTCTATCACAAGCTGGGCTCCCCATTCAATTCAGTTTTTATCCAGTAAAACTTTCCACCTTGCACTTCAGAGTTACTGGTAAAGTTCCCAAGGTACATTAAACAGCAGGTTTCAATCAGCATACAACACTTCTCTTTGTCCTTATCATACCAGCTCTTGCTGGAAGACATAATCAGCCAAACGAATACACACTCTCACGGCAAGAGACCAGCTCAGTGTCTTCTTTTCCACAGTTAGCGGTATCAGGTTGCCTGTCTGATTTAGGCAGAAGGTGGTCTCTCTTACCGAAATAACAAAAGTCAAGTCCCCACCAGCATGTAGATTTTTATTCTTTAACTGCGCTTGATCAGTCTTTTCCCTAAGTGCGGGGTCAGCAGTAGCTCAGCGGGGAACCGCTAGAGTTTCTAAATGTAGCAGCCCGAGGCAGAGGCAGGAGAGAGGAGAAAAAAAAACCCCAACCCCTTATCCAAACAAAATACTTCTCTCTCCTCAATAGTCCTCCAGACGATTTTAGCTGAGTTTCAGTGGGGGTAGAGAGCTAATTGCACATCATCTAGCGTGGAGCTAGGTCCAGTTCACCCATTTGCTTCCGTTACGTCACAGGAAGTCCATTGGCAACAAACATTTTTTGTAAGGAAAAGAGAGCAGCTTTGGTTCTCAAAAGTAGTAGCTGAGAAGGTAAGGAAAAGAGATTAGCTTTCATAAATTAAAAAGATCGCAGAAAGAGTAAGACAGGCAAAATATCTGGAAAAGTTGAGAGAGATTGGTCGAGTACTCAGGGATAAAAATGGAAGATAAAATAGCTGACATGGTAAAATGTGGGGACAAGACATTTTTAGATATATTAGTGATAGGAAGCAGTGCAAAAATGGCATTCTGTTTAGCTTCCCCAGCATGAGCAGCATCTCCAACTTGCTGCCTGTGCCGGCATTGGCTCTCCCTCTGACATCACTTCCTAGTTGCGGGACCTGGAAGTAATGTCAGAGAGGAGCACCGAGACCAGTGCGAGCAGCAGGTTGGAGCTGCTGCTCGCTCCGGCGAAGAGCTAGAGGTAAGGTGGTGGGGGGGGGGAGAAATGGAAGGACGGCAAGAAGGAGAGGTGCTGATGCCCCACAAAATGGTGCCCGGGGTGGTCTGCCCCCTTACTACATCACTGTGCACAGGGTTACAGAACTGGGGGAGGGGGATGTGTATCCAACTTGTGCGCCAGGATTTCCGCCCAATTTCAGCAGGCGAAAGTCCTGGCCTTAATTCTATGCGCGGGAATCTATGCTATGTGTTATTTTTATAAAAGGGCACTCATCGCAGAGTTCCTTTTACAGACTAGCGCTGAATGCCATTTACTGAATCTCGCCCTTTGGGTATAGAGCAGTTTATAATGTTGCCTGAGTTGGGAAAAATTGATGGAATATTTTAATGGAATTACGTATTTTGTTTTTGTAATTAATTTTGTGTGTTTTTTGTGATCCTTCTAGAATGGTAGATGGTGTAGAATAGAAATGTTTAAATTTTTAAAAAATAAAGTTTAAGCAGTATGCAGCAGCTTATTCAAATGTGAAGCCATGAACGCTTAGGTCCATTTGATCCAAAGTATACAGTATATGATTATCTGTCAGTTGTGTGTTTCCCTCCCTCCCACCCACCCACCTATCCTTCTCTCTCATGTTGTCTTCATTTCCTGTCCCTTTTTCTCCCTTTGGAAGCACCTAAGCTGGGTATTTGAGCAGTGACTACTGCGACTCTGGCATTCACCTTTCACTACTTGCATTTATGGGCAGCTTGCAGCAGAAATCCAGCACAGCCCAAGCGCATCCAGCACAGCAACAACTGGACCTTTCCCAACCTGAAAGCCTCAGCAGGTTCCACAGACATGTTCTTGTCAGCAGCAGAAATGAGGTGTTGCACAGTTCTCTGGGGGTAAGTACACAGTGGGGTGGGAAGGCGTGGGATGCTTTGTGAGTAGAAGGCAGAAATTAACTCCAGGAGAAAATCAATCGATAACAGGGAGTTTGAAGGAGAATCACCACAACCAGTTCTTTAACAAAATTAACTCTAAATGGATGATGCTTTACTGTAGGAGTTTGATTTTTGGAATGTCTATTTTGGTTTTATATTTTGTATTATTAGCTGCACTTTTTGTCTATAGCAGGATGTGGCCAATATCTTTAAGTATTACATTTGTTTAAAGGTTTTATTGAACATTTTAAGAGGTGGTTATTAAGGTATGTTATGGCAATAACATAAGAATTGTTATACTGGGACAGACTGAAGGCCCATCAAGCCCAGTATCCTGTTTCCAACATTGAGCAACCCAGGTCGAAGTACCTAGCTAGATCCCAAGAAATAAAACATGTGTTATCTGCCCCTTAATGTGTGTTAAATGGCAATAATGTTCATTATATTGCATTTGGGCTGCAAAAATCCGAAAGAATGATACAGTTTAGGGGGTGAAGAACTTGGGTGCAAGACAGAAGAGTGGGACTTGGGTGTGATCGTATGTGATGATCTTAAGGTGGCCAAACAGGTTGAAAAGGTGATGGCGAAAGCTAGAAGGATGCTAGGCTGCATGGGGAGAGGTATGGCCAGTAGGAAAAAGGAGGTATTGATGCCTCTGTTTAAGACTCTGGTGAGACCTCATTTAGAATATTGTGTACAATTCTGGAGGCCACATCTTCAAAAAGATATAAAAAGGATGGAGTCGGTCCAGAGGAAGGCTACTAAAATGGTGCATGGTCTTAGTCATATGGTATGTGTGTACAGACTTAAAGATATGAATATGTATACTGTATTTTTTGCTCCATAAGACGCACTTTTTCCACCCCCAAAAAGGGGGTGGAAATAAGGGTGCATCTTATGGAGCAAATACCACCCCCCGTAGGCAGCCCCCCTGGTACCTTTTTTTAAAATCCCCTTTCCGCGCTCCTGCCTGTTTCTGTCGCCGGACGGCTCTTCAGTTCAGGCAGAGCGGCGCAGAAGGCAGGCGCATGCCTGATCCAGCACCACTCCCTGATTGGCTGCAGTCAGTTCTTTGCCGCCTATGGGGGGGAGTGCCTCTGCTGCCTATGGGGGGGTTTCCTACGCTGCCTACGGATTTTTTGCTCTATAAGACCCTGTCCCAGCCTATCACTAGACCACCAGAGGGGGTACAGGGCAGGGCGGTGGGAATTTTTTTTCTTGGGTTTTCTTCCTCTATAGGTGGGTGTGTCTTATGGTCGGATGCGTCTTATAGAGCGAAAAATATGGTACTTTGGATGAAAGGTGGGAGAGGGGAAATATGACAGAGACGTTTAAATACCTATGTGGCGTAAATGCGCATGAGTTGAGTCTTTTTCATTTGAAAGGAAGCTCTGGAATGAGAGGGCATAAGATGAAGTTTAGAGGTGATAGGCTGAGGAGTAATCTAAGGAAATTCTTTTTTACAGAAAGGGTGGTAGATGTGTGGAACAGTCTCCTGAAAGAGATGGTGGAGATAGAGACTGTCTGAGGAATTCAAGAAAGCCTGGGATAGGCATGTGGGATCTCTTAGAGGAAGAGATAATGGTTACTGTGGATGGGCAGACTGAATGGGCCATTTGGCCTTTATCTGCCATCATGTTTCTATGTTTAAGGTACTGCAGGATATACAGTAATAATATACAAATGCATGCAGATACCTCAATACTATTGTATTTTAAGAACGTGACTTGCATTATTACTGGAAAATCAATTCCAGCAAAAAGCATGCATGCATTTTTTCCTAGCCAGGAGCATTGGGTCATGCCACATCTTAAAGGGGCCAACCAGTGATGGCTAAATTACCCCTTTTCCTGAAGCCCCTCATCACATAACCCCTCCTTTCCAGAGAAGACCCCAAAAGTCCCCTTCCCTGGGCTTATAATTCAAAATCCTTGGGGTCTAGTAGGGATGAACAGGAGCAATCCTCAGTCACTTCTCCCCTCAGTTCAAAGTAGCGATGGCAACCCTTAACAGGAGCTTCACAGTAGGGGTCCTACTACCATAACCTAACTGGCAAAGAGATTCTTGTCAGAGGAGAAACTAGGGGATCCTATAGCTCCTCAACATTCAGGGGAAGCGCCACTTCACCACAATTCCTGTCTCCATCATTCTGATATATCAGCTTTCAGTTATTCTCTCTCTCATCTGTACTCCAAATAGCAAGATTTTGCTTTTCAGCCTGTAGAGCATGTGCAGCCCCAGAAAGCCAATATGGCACTGAAGGGTGTTGCGTCTCGAGCGGCTCCTCATGGCGCTATTACTGAGTCATCGGAGACACCAATCTTGGAGCCACTAGATAAAATCTGCATTAGATAAAATTTGCACTGATTTAGGGGAAATACACTCCAAATTGACTTCTTTGGCTACAGACCTTTGCACCAAGATCCGGGATTTGGGGACCTGTGTCAAAGAGGCTGAAATGCATATAGAAGAGCAATATTTAGCATTAACTACCCTCTTTAATACAGTGAAAGTTGTCAGTACTGCCCAGGCAAACCTAGTAGACAAATTGGAGGACTTAGAAAACAGAAGCAGATCAAACCTGCCTTTTCATGGCCTTCCAGAAACACCAGAATATGCTGTGGAGGAAGTAGTGAAAAAACTGGTGGGCCATATTCTGGTTGCACAGGGAGTGCTCTTGGCTCCTAAGGTTGATAGAGTTCATCGTGCCCTAGGCAGAACAAGATCTAATGTGGCAAAAGATATTATTGCTTGTTTCTTGAGTTTGAATTGGAAAAAACCATTTTGACTAAGGCTCACTCCTTGGAAAATTTGATTTGGGATACTTGATCGAGGTCTACCAGGACCTAACAGCTGCTATCCTGAAGCGCAGATATGATCTAAGACCTGTAACTCGGCATTTATGGGCTAATAATATCAAGTATAGATGGAAATATCCATTTGCGCTTTCATTTTACTATCAGGGGAAACTTTTCTCGGTCCGGGCTTGTGAAGAAGCAAAGTGGATTTTGGATGGACCTGAGGGCAATATGGCTATACCTCTCTACATGTTCTAAAACCTCGCCCCAAATGGCATTGGGTGGAAGTGGGGAAGAAACGTCTGACGCAACAAAAGTTGGATCTCAATCCACCATCATCTTGAGAATCTTTGGGAGCAGTGCCAATCTTCAACCTGGTAGATGTTGGAGCTGAGGCTCCTTGGTAGGTGGTCCTCCCTATCTCATGAAGGGAGGATAATCTTTCATCTGTTTGATATATTTAAGTGCCCTTCTGGCTTTCCCACTTGTTGAAATGGGACTAGCTGGACAAATTGTTCTGAACGCTGAAAGTTTATTATATTTAGGCCCCGTGATGTGGATCTTGCTGCCTCTCTCATGCACGGTGACAATTTTGTGTTGGTGCCTTTTGGATTCGAGAATTGTACGGGGGGTGGGGGGGTAGATTGTAGTTCTGGTATTTTCTTTTTTTTTTCCTTTTTTATATTTTACTGTTTTGGTTTCCCGTGTTATGTGACTACTGTGCGAAGATATATTTGATAAAAAAAAGATTACCGTATTTTCGCGGATATAACGCGCACCATTGTAAAACGCGCACAGGGGTATAGCGCGCAGAAATCACGATGATATGTACAAAAACTTTTCTATACCGCGCTCAGGCATATAACGCGCATGCTGCCCGACTCTCCTCTGGCCACCCCGACTCTCCTTTCGCTCTCCCGACTCTCATCTGGTTGCCCCGACTCACCCTGACTTTCGGTGTGCACTGCCCCGACTCTCCTCTGGTTGCCCCGACTCACCGTTCACCGCCCTGACTTTCGGTGCACTGCCCCGCCTCTCCGTGCCTGTCCCCCTTGAAGTCCTGTCCCCCCTTGAAGGTCTGCCTGTCCCCCCTTGAAGGTCTGCCTGTCCCCCCTTGAAGTCCTGTCCCCATCCTGAAAGCCTGATGCCCCCCCTCGACGTCCGATTCTTCTCCCCCCTCGGCAGGACCACTCGCACCCCCACCCCGAAGGACCGCCGACTCCCCGACAATATTGGGCCAGGAGGGAGCCCAAATCCTCCTGGCCACGGCGACCCCCTAACCCCACCCCGCACTACATTACGGGCAGGAGGGATCCCAGGCCCTCCTGCCCTCGACGCAAACCCCTCCCCCCAACGACCGCCCCCCCCCAAGAACCTCCGCCCGTCCCCCAGCCGACCCGCGACCCCCCTGGCCGACCCCCACGACACCCCACCCGCCTTCCCCGTACTTTGTGTAGTTGGGCCAGAAGGGAGCCCAAACCCTCCTGGCCACGGCGACCCCCTAACCCCACCCCGCACTACATTACGGGCAGGAGGGATCCCAGGCCCTCCTGCCCTCGACGCAAACCCCCCTCCCTCCAACGACCGCCCCCCCCCCAAGAACCTCCGACCGA